>NW_028249409.1:0-129075 GCF_964263255.1 Lissotriton vulgaris
TAAACACACTTCCCAATTCCGCTCAGAGGAGCTGTAGGAAAGTAGGGTCTGCAATCCTATGATCACCCCAGATTTTTGCTTTTTGCTTCACTGGTTTACGACATCCCTGGCTGTGGGCCTGCTAATCAGACCCACAGCCTAGCTGTTCTCTCTCTAAATTGACACGTGTACCTTAGGTGCATTTACCAACTGGTACTGGGCCACCTTATCGGACCCTGTAACTCAGGGCATAGGTGTACCCGGGGCCTACCAGGGGCTGCAGCATGTATTATGCCACCCCTGTCTGGCCATCTAAATCTGACACAACTGGCTGCACGACAGCTTGGGCAAGGTGGTGTAATCACCTTTTGCTTTAGATATAGTATTCCTATATCTAAACGTAAAATGGACACATATATTCCTCTCAGTCACTCCTATGGCAGGCCTTAACAATCCTGAAGGCAGAGTGCTTGGAATTATGTGAGATGGTGCTCTGGCATGAGCTGAGCCCGTCTGCAGCTTGCGGAACCAAGTCCTAATAGCTGTTCTATGATAATGCGTACCATATACTCTTAAGTGCATTATAATCCTCGCGGTTATTTGCTATCTTTGGTATCGCTTTATCAAAACATGTCGAGTAAGGTGTCATACGAATTGGAATACTAACCCCTCGCCAATTCTGGCGACGGGGTTAGCATTCCACCCTTCTAGAGGGACACGACATGTATGTAACTGTGAACCCCGGTTAAAGTTAACTCAAGCCTCAGCATCACAAAATGGATGCTGCCACCACAGACAAGTCTGACCTCCTGCTGCTGGGAGTCCTTCCAGCGAGGAGAGCTTGGACAAAGGGTTTCCTGTCAGGGGCGGTGCTAGCACCATCCCAGACAGGGTTTTGTGTATCCTAGGTAGGAAGGGCTGAATAGGAAGGTGACTGCAAGTGGCACCCCGGTGCTCACTATGCATCTGCCGGCTTGAACCAGTTCCAGGGGCACACCAGCCCCTGAGCTGGGGAAAGTCCGGACAGGGGAGAGGGGTGTAACCACCCCCCTTCCTGGTCCCACCCATGGGCAAGACCTAGTCGCGTACCAGCCCCTTTCTTTAGAATAAAGGTAGGAGAGGGGACCCTTCCAACTTAGATCATCTTTGAATCCTGAAACTACTTTCTACGAAAGGAACTCGAGACTTCTTCTCAAGATTTCTCCCTTGTGACTAAGGAGTAGTCACCCTGCAGCAGCAGGCACCAACTAAGTATCTTGCGGTTTGCTGAACGTCCTTCCTCCGGAGCCAGACCGACCAGCACGACGAGACCCGGACTCTCTGACCTCTACCTGCCTCTACAGCACAGCTGAGAACCGTGGGTGCGAGGAGACCAGAGGACCCGGTGACCATCAGAACCAGCACAATACTGACCCAGCACGACCGCCGAGGGACCCTCGAGTGGGTGCATTGGGGTAAGAGAAGCCCCAACCCCAAGCAGCACGAGCACCGAAGACCAGCCCCCCAGCATCCAACAGATCTGCATGGGGCCCTTTTGCTGCTGTGTCGCTTGCCACGTTGTCCGGTCACTTGCCCGTTGGCTAGTGACCCTCCAGACAACGTCCTACGTTTGTTTCACCGCTGGTCTAGCTCCTCTAGACTGGCCCAAGTCTCCTCCTGAAGGGGACCTTCCTCGGACCCTCCTGGTCCGCTCAAGACGCCATTTTGTGTCGCCACGTGGTCTTGCCGTAGCCAAGGCTTGTTGCCTCCTTCACCGGATCCAGCATCGCCAGCAGCAGACATCCGACGTGGGACAGCTCGCAGACCTCCAGCCTGGTCGACATCAGCGCCCCTGGTCCGTGCAGCAGCAGAATCCAGTGTCACCTCTTCACCTGGCTGAGTGACCTTGTCCGGTTCCATCCTGGTGCCCACCTAATCACTGGCTAGTGATTCAGAACTCGGTCCCCTCTGCTTACAGGTACTCTTCTTCATTGATCCAGTCCTTGGATCAGCCCGGAACATCTTCACTGGTCGCCTGCCAGCAACTTCCACTTCAGGCTCCTGGTTAGTCAACGAGGATTCCCGACGATACTTCAACCCTATGCAGCCGCAGCCCCTGGGCTAGGTAAACCGAGTACCACGGTGCTCCAGCGTAGATCCACTCTCTAAGTGTCTAGATCCACTTTCGTTTTTGACCTACCTAGTCGGGTTCGCCCAAGAACACTAACTTTGCATTTGCTAGCATCCATAGACTTTGTCCCGCATTGCGCGTGAGAGTTTCCACTCTGCACCCGGCGCCCCTAGGCTTCCTGCTTCTAATCTAAGGGTTCAGCATTGTAGGCCTAGCGATTCTAAAGTCTCTGAGAACTGTTACTTACCTGCTAGTGATTCGCATTCCACTTCCATAGTATATGGTTTTTCGTGCCCCTCGGGCATTTGCGTAAATTGTGCTACTTGTAGTATTTCTTTAAGAGTTTTGTATTGTGCTTAGCACCCTGTCCTCATAAAGAGTCCAGGGTTGTTGTGTTATAAATAAATATCCTTTTATTTTCATAACAGCTTGTAGTCCAGGGGAGGAGCCATCTATTTCGTGATACTTCGAAGTCTCTTCCAGGACAACAATGTGCAATCATCCGGACCCAACACTAGGCGGCGATCTATGCACAGATATGAATGTCAGCAGCCCTACATGCCAAGAACAGATGCATACTGGTAAGTAGCATATTCCTTGTAAAGTCCGGGCCCAGCGCTAGAATGCAGGAGTTTGCATATCATGTGACTCTGCAACACTTCCCTGTATGAATAGATGATTTCAAGGTAAGTAACATACTCTTCCTGGAATCGGTTTTTGGTATTTTTCATAATATCTCATGTGACCCTCCCTCTGTTTTCAATGAGGCTTATTTGCGTATCCTTTTTCTGATGCGCTCATGAAAGTGTCAGTTGGCTCCTGTGAGAAGTTGGCCTGATATGTAGTGCTCACTATTCTAGTGATCACTGTGTATCATTCCAAACTACCCTTATTGATGATTGGTTGTAAGGCAACCTTATAGACCAGCTATCCTAGTAGCATGGATACGAGCAGTCTTCGGGCTAAACTCTAGAGGGCATGGTAAGCCAGCTGTTATACCATCACATATACCCCTTGAACACCAAGTGAAAGGACACCACACAAGTGTTATGAAAATAAAAGGATATTTATTTATAACAAGTCTACCCTGATCTCTTTATGAGTCAGGGAGCTAAGCACACAACAAAACTCTTACGAAAATACTTTAAGTTGCACAATTTACACAAATGCCCGAGGGGCACGAAAAACCATGTACACTAAAAGTGGAATGCGAAATACTAGCAGGTAAGTAACAAGATCCAGAGGCTTCAGGATCGCTAGGACTACACTACTGAACCCTAAGGTTAGGAGCAGGAGGCCTAGGGAGATCGGGTGCAGAGTGTGCACTCTCACGCGGGATGCGGGACAAAGTCTATGAAGGCTAGTATTCACAAAGTTACTGTTATCGGACGAATCCGACTAGATAGACTGAAAACGACAAAGGATCTGGACACTTGGGTAGTGAACCTACGTTGGAGCACCGAAATGCTCAAGTTACCTAGCCCAGGGGCCGCGGCTGCATAGGGTTCAAATGACGTTGGGAATCCTTGTATAAGTCTATGGAGCCTGAAAGAAGAAGTTGCTGGCAGGCGACCAGTGAAGATGTCCGGAGTGATCCAAGCCTGGATCGAAGATGGAGACGACCTGAAAGCAGAGGGGACTCAGTTCTTAATCACTAGCCAGGATGGCACTGGATGAAGTCACCTCGACCAGGTGAGTGGGCGACGCTGTCCCTCGGCGAGCAGGCTGGAGGTGCGAGCTGTCCCACGAAGGTGTCTGCTGTCGGCGATGCTGGACCCAGGATTGGGGCAACAAACCTTGACAAAGTCAAGCCCACGCGGTGGAGTCAAGATGGCGTCTGGAGTGGACCAGGAGGGTCCGGGGTGCTCCTCTCTTGGAAGGGAGCAAGGGCCAGTCTGGAGCAACCAGACCAGCGGTGTAATCGTCGTGGTTCGTCGTCAGGAATGGCCACTAGCCAGCAGGCAAGTGACCGGACAACGCGGTGAGCAGCAAAGAGCAGAAGGGCCCCACGCAGATCTCGTGGATGCTGGGGGGCTGGACTTCGGTGCTGGAGCTGCTCAGGGTCAGGGCTTCTCAAACCCCAAAGCACTCACTCGAAGATCCCTCGGCGGTCGTGCTGGTTAAGAGTCGTGCAGTTTTGAAGATGGCCGGTCCCTTAAGGTCTCGTCACACCCACGAATCTGAGCTGGGCTGATGATGCAGGTAGAGGTCAGAGATGCCAGGGAATCCGGGTCTCGTCGAGCTGGGCAGTCTTGATCCGGAGGATGGACTTACAGCAAACCGCGATGCTTAGATGGTGCCTGCGGGTGCAGGGTTGCTACTCCTTAGCCACCAGGGAGATTCTTCAGAAATAGTCAAGAGTCCTTTAGTGGAAAGTAGTCAAAATTCAGAATTATCCAATTTGGGAAGGGGGCCCGCTCCTACCTTTATTCTAAAAAAAGGGGCAGGCACGCGACTAGGTCCTGCCCATGGGTGGGACCAGGAGGGGGGTGGTTACACCCCTCTCCCTTGTCCGGACTTTCCCCAGCTCAGGGGCTGGTGTGCCCCTGGAACTGGTTCAAGCTGGCAGATGCATAATTAGCACCGGGGTGCCACTTGCAGTCACCTTCCTCTCAGCCCTGCCTACCTGGGATACACAAAACCCTGTCTGGGATGGCGCTAGCACCGCCCCTGACAGGAAACCCTTTGTCCAAGCTCTCCTCGCTGGAAGGACTCCCAGCAGCAGGAGGTCAGACTTGTGTCTGTGGTGACTAGGTCCTGCCTATGGGTGGGACCAGGAGGGGGGTGGTTACACCCCTCTCCCCTGCCGGACTTCCCCAGGCCAGGGGCTGGTGTGCCCCTGGAACTGGTTCTGACTGGCCTATGCGTAGTGAGCACCGGGGTGCCACTCAGCAGTCACCTTCCTGAAAAGCCCTGCCTACCCAGGATACACAAAACCATGTCTGGGACGGTGCTAGCACCGCCCCGGACAGGAAACCCTTTGTCCAGGCCTCCCTCGCTGGAAGGACTCCCAGCAGCAGGAGGTCAGACTCGTGTCTGTGGTGGCAGCATCCATTTTGTGGAGCGGAGGCTTCAGTTAACTTTAACCGGGGTTCACAGTTACATACATGTCGTGTCCCTCTAGAAGGGTGGAATGCTAACCCCGTCGCCAGAATTGGCGAGGGGTTAGTATTCCAATTTGTATGACACCTTACTCGACATGTTTTGATAAAGCGATACCAAAGATAGCAAATAACCGCGAGGATTATAATTAGGGCTCCCGGTTTTCCGTTTAAACGGATTTTTACACATAAATACAGACGGAAAAATATTTTTCTTCCGTCTGTATTTATAAATAGAAATGGAAAAATACGACTAAACAGGAATCAGAGAATTGTTTGGCAAACTGTGCTCCAGCCAAGTGGTTGCCTCGCAGCTCTTCCTGATTTCAGTGTGTGCCTACCTACATTAACACCTGCCGGGGCCATTAATCTTTGATTACGCGCCGGAATTCGTTCCTATTAGGGTCCTGTATTGACCTCTGGCATGCCCTCCATAGCCCTTTTGTTTCACTTTTTGCTCTTAATGGAGGCTGGTGACGGCGCTAACGAGTTGATTGCAGGATAGATTGTGAGGATCGGCAGGGTGACAAAGCATTCTAAAACTCCTTCAATCCTTTCTTTTACCTGCGGCTTCAGTTATTTTCTTTTTAAACTGCTTATTGGAATCGTCATGATGTACTGTGCTAGGTATGCAAACACCACCGATCTCCTTTCAGCTCTGGTCGGTCAGCCACAACGTGCCATTATAAAGACCCCTTCCAACGCAAAAGCTTCTGAAGTGGGTGCAGAAATAAATCTATGAAGCCTTAGATGCACTTTAGTTGTTGTCGGAAATGGATGATACTACAATCTCACTTTTGGGCAGAGTCAAGGTCTGGTGTAGGAGAGGCAGGGTCGGTGCAGAGCTTTTGATTACCTCGGCACTCATATGGAAGACTGGGAAGCGCTACAGACAAATTCCTGACCAGTGGCCCTGAGTTACGTTGAGAAACAAAATAAATCTTTTGAATGTGACTCGAAAAGGGTTAAAAAACCGGCAGCATAAACACAGTAGGGGAATTCGGTCAGATTAACATTCGGATCCTTGCAGGCCATAAAACAAAACTTTCCACCCTGACTTTGGTTGGCATGAAGAAACACTGCAAGAAAACAATAGCAGAATGTAAACATTCCTGTGAGGTGCATCTTGCCAGAGACAGCCAGGGCATATCGGTAAACTCTTTTCAAAGTTAAATCGTGTTTTTTCCACTGTGGCCTCAGTTATACTGTGTGATGTGTGATTCACTGAAAACGTCTTCAACAAACAGAACTTTGTCTTTTATATTCAGTAAAAGGTTCAATGCTACTAGATGGTAAAAGGGAAAATAAGGCAAATGATACACATCTAAGGGCCAGGCTCTTCAATGCAGAGACTGTCTCTCCCTTCTGAAAAATTTATTTTGCATTAACGAAGGAATTAGTTGAAAAAAAGGGATTCAAAAGCTGCCAGCTCATGTGGGTGTTGTTCATTATTTCAGGCTTCAGCAGTGTGATGGAAATAGACCCCTGCAGGACTAATGCAGGGCCTTTAATTTCTGAGGTGTGCAACTTTATTCCCACACCAGGCAGATGATTTATTCTCAAGACGGCCCTGCCCACATGGGAGATCGTGGCGAAAGGCGGATATTTGAGAAAGGTGTTGGCATGACACTTTAAAGATCCTTGGTGGTCAGAAAGAAGAGCCCGCTGCCTTAAAGGAAGTTGTTTTCTCGCTCCGCTGTGGACAGCAACTTGCACCACAGAGCATGCTGCAGAGAGGTGCATGGAACTGGCAATAAAAGTAAGGAGGCACCCAAAATATCTAAATTATCATGAAAGCTGTCAGTTCTTTCATGCCCTCTTTGGCCAGGTCACTGACAGTGCACAGGTGCACTCGTCGAAATTAAATGTGTTTACATCTAATAATCATGTAATCATGGCTAGTGACATAGTGTTTTCAATATTGTAACACAGCAACAGCTCATAAATGTATTGTATTCACTTAATTTGGCGTCTATATAAATATAGCGGAACCAATAACAACTGTGTGCACTGTCTATTAAAATAAACATGGAAAAATACTAGCTCCAGAGTCTGATCTTGCTTGCTCCAAAAATAAATGCGGATATATACAGATAAAATGACCCAAAAATAAATATGGATAAATACAGACGGAAATGGTAAAAAAATAAATACCATAAAACCGGGAGCCCTAATTATAATGCACTTAAGAGTATATGGTACACGTTATCATGGAACAGCTATTAGGACTTGGTTCCGCAAGCTGCAGACGGGCTCAGCTCATGCCAGAGCACCATTTCACATAATTCCAAGCACTCTGCGTTCAGGATTGTTAAGGCCTGCCATAGGAGTGACTGATAGGAATACATGTGTCCATTTTAAGGTTAGATATAGGAATACTATATCTAAAGCAAAGGGTGATTACACCACCTTGCCCCAGCTGTTGTGCAGCCAGTTGTGTCAGATTTGGATGGCCAGCCAGGGGTGGCATAATACATGCTGCAGCCCCTGGTAGGCCCTGGGTACCTAAGGTACACTGTACAGGGACTGATAAGGTGACTCAGTATCCAATTTGGTACATGGAATCCATTTTACAGAGAGAGCAGTAGGCCTGGGGCCCTGAATAGCAGGGTCCCAGGTCAACTAAGTCGAAAAACCAGCAAAACACGAGGCAAAAAGTTGGGGGTAACCATAGTCAGATATCCACCTTCCTACACCAAGAAACTAGGGCCCTGAAAGGGGATGACCTTAACCCTAGGTATCAGTTCGCAGAACGGGGAGGATGGGTGGGCGGTAAGGAATCTAATACTAACTACTGTTTCTGACAGATATATCATTACCGAAGGTAAGTAACTTGTTCATCTGAAAGAAACCGGTTAGTATTAGATTCCTTACATTAGAATAGATACCCCAGCAATACCAACCCCGGTGGTGGGTCTGCGAACCAATACTTACACCAGAAAGTCCTGGAGGACGGAACGGCCAAAGAAGCCATGCCTCCAGACTTAACTGTCCAGGCAGTAGTGCCTCGCAAAAGATTGCAGCGAGGCCCATGTAGCCGCCTGGCAAATGTCCTGAAGGGGGACTCCCCGACCCAGGGCAGTAGTAGCCGCCGTGGCCCGAGTGTAATGGGCCCTCAGCCCAACTGGAGGCTCCTTTCTAGCACGCCTTGATGCATAAGACGACCCACCGAGAGATGGTCCGTTTATGCACCGCCCGTCCCTTCTTCGCACGTAACCAACAAAGAGTTGGTCGTCCACCCGGAACTGGCGTGTGCGATCCATATAGAATGAAAGCGCACGTTTTGGGTCCAGACGATGGAGCCGCTTTTCATCCTTTGAAGGATGCGGAGGTGGAAAGAAGGAGGGCAAGGTGATGGACTGCCTGATGTGAAAAGCAGAGGCTACCTTGGGCAAGAAAGAGGGTCTTGTACGCAACACCACTTTGTCCGGATGTACAGACAGGAAGGGAGGTTTGCAAGATAGAGCCTGGAGCTCACTCACTCTCCTGGCAGAGGTGATGGCAACCAGGAAAGCGGTCTTCAAAGTGAGAAGACGGAGAGGACAAGAATGAAGTGGCTCAAAGGGAGCGCACATCAGAAAGGTAAGAATCAGGATCAAGTCCCACTGAGGCATCACAAAGGTAACAGGTGGAAACATGTGTGTGATGCCCTTCAGAAAACGAGTTACTATAGGGGACTTGAACAAAGAAGGTTGATCAGGCAGCCTTAGATAGGCCGAAAGGGCAGAAAGGTAGCCCTTGATAGTGCCCAGAGCAGAGCCCTGCTGGGCAAGAGAAAGAAGGAAGAGAAGAACCTCAGAAAGAGGGGCAGAAAGAGGATCCACAGCCTTTGCTGTGCACCATGCCACAAATCTGTTCCACCGGCAGGCGTATACCGACTTTGGGGAGGGACGCCTGGCTGCCAGAACAACATTACAGACTTCAGGAGGCAAGTCAAATGGCCTCAACTGTCGCCGCTCAATTTCCAAGCATGGAGGTGGAGACTGGACAGGTTTGGGTGGAGGACCGTCCCCTGTTGCTGCGAGAGAAGGTCCTCCTGAAGAGGCAGACGGATCGGGGGACCGACTGACATGCTGAGTATCTCGGGATACCAGTACCTTCGAGCCCAGTACGGAGCCACAAGGATGACTTGGGCCCGGTCGCGCTTGATTTTCTTCAGCACTCTGGGCAGAAGTGGTATAGGCGGAAAGGCGTATAACAGACCGCAACTCCACTCGCAACGAAATGCGTTGCCGAGCGAGTGCCGCCTTGGATATTCCAACGCGCAGAACTGATGACTTTGCGCATTCTCTTCGGTGGCGAATAGTTCTAACCAAGGCTCGCCCCATTGCAGAAAGATGCCTTGCGCCACGTCCAAGTTCAGACGCCATTCGTGATCCATCTAGCACCGTCGGCTGAGTTCGTCCGCCCTGGCGTTCAGAGAACCTGCCAGGTGGTGAACCACCAGGGTCACGCCCTGATGTTCCAGCCACTGCTAGAGGCACAGAGCCTCTTGACAGAGGGTCCAGGACCCCACACCGCCCTGTTTGTTGCAGAACCACATGGCGGTGGTGTTGTCCGTGAACACCTGCACTGCACTCCCTTAGACAGATGGGAGGAATGCCTTCAGTGCCAGACGAATCGCCTGCAGCTCCAGAAGGTTAATATGGAGCTGGGACTCAGCCAGAGACCAGAGGCCTCTGATCTCCGCCTCTCCCATGTGGCCTCCCCAGCCCTGGAGGGACGCGTCCGTCACAACTACGTGCTCCGGTTGGGGAAGGGAGAGGGATCTGCCGCTGACCCAATCGCAGTCCGTGAGCCACCACTGCAGCTATCTCGCAGTGCCCTCCGAGATCAGGACATTGTCGGACAGGGTGCCCTGATGCTGGGCCCACTGAAACTTCAGGTCCCACTGCAGAGGCCGCATCCGCCACCGGGCGTGATGCACCAGAAGGATACAGGAAGCCATCAGCCCCAGAAGCCGCAGCGTCAAACTGACCGAAACCCGGGACAAAGGCTGAAAGATCGGGATCAGAGCCTGAATATCCCGGACTCGCTGCTCGGGAGGAGAGACCCGAAACTGCGCCGAGTCGAGAACAGCTCCGATGAAGAGGAGCTTTTGGGAGGGACACAGGTGTGATTTCGACACGTTGATGGAAAACCCCAGCTAGTTCAGGAGATCCGCCGTCGTCTGGAGGTGGTTGATGACTGCCTGAGGCGAGCCCGCCTTCAACAACCAGTCGTCGAGGTAGGGCAAGCCTGAAACCCCTAACCTGCGCAGATGAGCTGCGACCACCGCCATCATTTTCCTGAACACCCGTGGGGCGCTGGTAAGGCCAAAGGGGAGCACGGTGAACTGAAAGTGCTTGAGGCATACTGTGAACCGCAGGTAACGCCGGTGGGCCGGCAGGACGGGGATGTGAAAGTAAGCGTCCTGCAAGTCCAACGCCACCATCCAGTCTTGTAGGTCTAGGGCAGCCAAGACCCGAGCCAAAGTCAACATCTTGAACTTCTCCTTCCGGAGGAAGCCGGTGAAGTTCCGTAGGTCCGAGATAGGGCGTCGGCCCCTTTTGCCCTTCTTGGGAACCAGAAAGTAGTGTGAGTAACAACCACACCCTACTTCTGGCCCAGGAACGCGCTCGATGGCCCCCTTGGCCAAGAGGGCCGGAACTTCCTCCTGCAGAAGTCGCAAGTGGTCCCCGACACGCAGTGGTACTGCGGTGGCATGGCTGGAGGGGTCGCCTCGAAGGGGAGGGAGTAGCCCCTTCGGACGATTTGCAGCACCCACCTGTCCGATGTGACGGTGCGCCAGTGGGAGAGGTGATGGCGAACCCTGCCCCCCACGGGCGACACATGGGCCTGAAAACTCGGAAGGTTTTGAGGCAGATGCTGCGGGAGCAGGTGCGGACTGGCCTCGCCATTGTCCCCGACCACCCGGATCTGGGCTAGCTGGCGCGGAAAAAATAAGAACCAACGTCAGCGCGCATGGGCGGCGTCTAAGTACTCCGACAACGTCATTCCGGCGCAGACGACGCCGACGACTGACGCGGAGCCAGAGACGACGCCTAACGACGCGCAGGGGTATTGCTAGGCAAAAATTTCCGGATCCAGTCTGACACCTGGGGATATTTTAAGGCAGGGGTCTTCAAACCGGTCCTGGAGGGCCGGATCCATGCCAGATTTTTAAAATTACTACATGTATCTCAATAGGGATATCCAAAAAATCTGGCATGGATCCGGCCCTCCAGGACCGGTTTGGAGACCCCTGTTTTAAGGTAAGGAATCTAATACTAACCTGTTTCTTAAAATCTCTTTGTTCTATGTTTTTACAGGCTGACAGCGGCAGCACGAGGGGCAAAAAACAGTAAAACAGTGACAGAAGCATATTCAATCTCGAGGTATAGGTATGTCTGCCGAGTGCTTGGAAACGGTAAATCAATTGTGATACACTAGTGGGGGAGACCCACATATACATATATTTTTATTTTATCCATTGGAATAACTAAGACAACTCGTGCCTACTGATATGGTTGCACGGTTTTCTTTTATGTTGTTCACAGGCACATATATCAAATTTGGTGCAGAGTGGAGTGACAGACCCACGCCCTGAAGAAGTTGCCGTACGTTTTTCAAGGGGCAACGAAACATGTCGGCTTTTTAAATAGAGCAGACACACAGCATAGAATAAAGTACATTTGGCCAGTGTGATCTAGCTCGGTTTTATAATTAAAGGATTAATGTGCCAATAGTATTGACACATTTCTCCTCACTTTGGGTCCAGACCTGCAGTACACCAGTCTTAGTGCACGGACAGGCACTGTCTCCCTAGCACCTACACTTTTCTCCTTTTTCTTTGTACACTATCACTTTTGTTTGGAGTGGTGGATGCTGATGAGAACCTAGGCAGCAGGC
The DNA here is from genome assembly GCF_964263255.1 of Lissotriton vulgaris. Classification (NCBI taxonomy): domain Eukaryota; kingdom Metazoa; phylum Chordata; class Amphibia; order Caudata; family Salamandridae; genus Lissotriton; species Lissotriton vulgaris. Next base: position 12,082 of record NW_028249409.1, read on the forward strand.
GTGTACCATCCTGCTAGCTTCCATGTTGTTACTCCCGTGAGGCTCCATCACCCCCTTCCCACACTTTTTTCTGTCCATCTCTTCTCTCCTTTCATTCCAGATAGTGCTTTGGGGGACGGGTGAGGTTCCGTGACAATTGTAAGTGGTGTTTTTGACTCGCACGAATATAGTCGAGTCTGGTATCTATGAACCGCAAATGACGAGTTTAGTGGGTGTACGCAGTTTCGCTGTGCTAACCTAAACCGTTTGTTTGTTACGTGGGTATTTCTATCTGTACCCACGGGTTCCATCTTAGATACGGCATCCATTTTGTCTCTTGCCCTCAAGTAGCCAGCGAACGGACGTTGTCCGCTTCGCGACCCTGGGACTCCCAAGATACTTGCGGAAGCCACATGTCCTTTGAAACTGTCTTTATGACGAGGGGGATGATACTGTAAGGCAGATGGCGCCGCTCGAGGCTCATCTCGAGCGGCCGGTTTATTGTCTCAGTCGTGCATCTCATTAGGCACGTCCTTTAGATGCCTGTATCTCGTGTTTCCCTATACCTCCCCTTTTTCACCCTTTCCGATCTCCCACTGTCTCCATCTTCCTCTACACCTGTCCTTGTTCCTTCTTCGATCTGTTTTATTGCTGATTGGAATGTACTAATGGTGGGAAGATGGGTTTTTACCGTTGGGAACCGCCAAATGTTTCCGCACTTATGTTCCGGACCTTGTGTGCATCAAAGTGACCAAAGTGACCCCTCTGGGGGATAATTGTGGGAACCAGGTCATAAACTTTTGTGTACCATGTAACCCTATGGGTAAAATGTGTATAAAAGGAGCGATCCACAGAACCAATTTGAAGCAGTCTCCACAAGTAGCACATGATGTACTTGCCGTGACTTCTGTGTTCCCTGCAGTAAATAAAGCTCGAATCTTTGACGCCGAAGGAAGTGTCCGTGTCTCTGTCACTTGTACGCCGGAGCAGGTTACCCACGAAGGTTTCAGGTGTTGTTCCCTGGCACCGCTGGGTCTTAAATAACCCAGTCCTTCAGTTGGCGCCCAACGTGGGGCTGCATCAGTGGTACCGGTCCAAGCCCGACGATCGTGAGGAACTTCGTGTGAAATCTCCGCGGGAAGGTGCACTCCGCTTCATCGATCCTGTTGTCGAAATAAGTGGCCCGAAGACTTTTCCCGCGAAGATTCCCGCCTCCTGACGGCTGCGACGGACTGCTGCCCTGACTGTAGACCTGTTTTGGCGCCTGGCGTAGACCTTGGTATAGCGAGACGATTGACGGGCCTTCCTGGTGACGCCATCGATCTTTGAGTTAAGTATTTGTGGGTCGCTCCCAGAGTTCTTGGTTGTGGTTGCTTAGTGGTTGCATGGTTCCATTGCATTTGTAGTTCTTGGTCCTTTGTTGTGTTGTTTGACGACTGCAGCCGCCAAAAACCGAGGGTTTTTGTTCTTTACAGGGACTTGGTAAATCCCGTAACCCTTGAAGTTTGTGAAACTCGGCTAGTGTGCAAGATGCCTGGTCGTAGTACTTTGTTTAGTTGTTTCAGACGTTGTGGCACGGATTCCCGACTGGAGGACTCGTGTCCGATACCTCCGGTTGGAACTCCCACTTATGAACTGTACAGTAAGCACGGATTGGGCCCGATTACTTTTAATGATTACTGGATTCGGTATACTAAGAAGGATGGTGTCCTTAGTTGGCCACCTCATGGTAGTTTTGAGACTCCAATCTTAGATAATCTAGAGGCTAAATTATTTGCGAAAAAGTCAAGGCCGGCCATGTTTGATGCCTTTCGATTGTGGCGTAAAGAAGCCCGACAGAAAGAAATCAGACAGACTAAGCGAAATCAGAGAGATGGTGTTGCTACCATGGTAAAGAAAGCAGAGCAGTTTCAGCGTGATAAGGAGGATAAGGAAAAGGAAGTGTTCGATAGGCTACAGCGTATGTCCATAGACAAATGCTATCCTGCTTTGCCTACGGAGTCGGATAAGAAGGAAGAACCAGTTGAGGATCCTTTAATGTCTTATCTTCTGAAGTCACCACCTCCGTATGTACAGGGTACCGCTGCTCCAGTGGTTCCCCCTGTACCTGTTCCGCCACCTATTCCTCAGCCTGTTCCTCAACCTGCACCCGTCCTTCCAACTGTTCCTGCTCCTTTGTCTGTTGCCATCCCTACTGCTCTTCCACTTCCACATACTCCTGCTCCCGCTACTGCTCCTGTTTTGTTAACTCCTGTTGTTGCTTCTGTTTCTACCCCTTCCCTTGTTAGTCCTGTGTCCTATACTTCTCCCTCTGTTCGTAGTCGTACTTCTCCTGTTGCGGCTAACTTCTTTCATTCTCTCGGACCTGTTCTTGGGTCCGCTGGTTCAGATGGTCCGCAGAGACGTAGTCAGCTTCCCGGTAATAGGGAACGCGCTTCGCTATATAATATGGCGATGGGTTGGATGACACATCCTCTTAGAAATCCACCACGTATTGTACTCGATATGTTCTGTCAATTTAATATACCAACCCAAAGATACGTGTTTGAAGAAATGTGTACGGTCCTTCGTGATCAGATATCGGCTGATGCACCTGACGAGGTGCTGTCCGCTTTGTCTGATCTACAGCTTCAGTTCTCGAATGGACTGATAGTGGATACTAACGTTCGACGTGCTGTTGAGCGGTTGCTATCTTTCCGTCCCACTCCTATACCTCAAGCCTTGTTTGTTGAGGATGTTGAAAGACAGTCAGATGAGTCTGGTCAATTTCCTATGCGAGAGGTTCCACCAGTGTGGATGCCAGCTAATCCTGGGGCGAACCCCCCGGTATTGGCACATTTCCAGAGAGTGTGGATACATCTGCCATGGAAACGCTCAGAAGTGTTACAGGTGAAGCAATCTTTGCCTGACCCTCGCAAAAATCCTACAGGGTACTATAAGGAATTATCGCAGCTCGTAGATGCTACGATAATGAATCTTGCCGATATTGATATGCTGTTCGGCAATGTCGTACCGCAACCGGTATGGGCTAAGATTCGTCAGGAAAACCATCCCAATGAATTAGGTGGTGCTTGGGCTGCCATTGTAGCGGCGGATGGTCGACAAACTGGTGGTGCTAAACCCGAGCAGTTGATTGCCGATCTTCCTCAAAGAATAATAACGTTAATGAAAACTCTTATGCCAGCTATGAGGGTGAAATGGGACAAATTGTCGGCTTGTAAACAGAAAAAGGACGAGAGTGTCTCCGATTTCTTTACGAGATTCGAGGAGGCATTCATCGACCATAGTGGTCAGGATATGGGTACTGAGGGTGGCCAACGGTTGTTTGTGGATAAATTTGTCTCTAACTTATTGCCCGATTTGAGCAATAAATTGAAGAATTCAGAAAGTGCATGGGCCGTTTCTACCTCAGCTCAGATATTGGCCACAGCACAGTATTATGAGAATAGAGAGAAAGAAGAGAACGACCGCGCTGATAAAAAGACGAAAGAGCTTAAAACTAAAGTGTTGTTACAGCAAGCATATCCTCCACGTTCGAATCACAATGCTTCGCAACAAAATAGATCGCAGTCGCAATCTAATCGACCACAATCTAGAAATGACTCCTCTTCCCAAAGATCCTCTTTAGGGTACAATCAGTGTGCCTATTGTAGACAGGAGGGTCATATACAATTCAATTGTCCTGTTTTGAACGACCGTAATAGTGGTAATTCATCTAGAGGAGGTCGTGGTGGTTCTCAACAGACATCACGCGGTAGGGGTCGTGGTGTTCAGAATGATCATTCAGATAACCAATCGAATTCTAATAACTGTTTCGATCAACGTGGATCATCGCAAGGACGATCTGCGCAGTACAATGTAGATGATTATTACGTCGATCAGGGAACTGACGACAGTAATTACTAGGACAGCCATAGACAAGGAGAGGGAGTGGTATCAGTTCCGGTTGATCAGAGAGGGCCTTACGTCGCAGTTGCTACATCGGGCGTCGTTGAGCCTTTTCTGTTGGACACTGGTGCAGCGAAAAGTTCCATTATGCATTCGAAACTCCCTGGCGCACCTTTGTCTGGCTTAACAAATGTTTCCGTTGGATTCTCTGGCGCCCCCGTTAGCAATCCAGTTTCACGCCCTTTGCCTCTTACGATTGGGCCACGTGAGCTTGAAGCTCCGTTGATTTTGACTACTGGTTGTGGTGAAAATCTCCTGGGTCTGGATTTGCTAAAACGCTTGTATGCAACTTTATATTGTTCTCCTGCGGGTGTAAGACTTACGTTGGGAGAGAAGGTTGTCTCTCCTATGTACTTGTCCCTTGATAAGCTTCCACCGGAATTGAGCTCCCTTCCTGCATCTTTGTGGGCAACAGGTCCCAATGATGTGGGCCTGCTTGACATCTCCCCTCATGTTGTTCAGTTGAAATCTAATGTGCGGTTGCCACGTATTCCCCAGTATCGTATCTCTCTTGATGGTGAACGTGCACTGTTAGCGATCATTTATGATCTGATCGAGAAAGACGTTATTGAGGAGACTCGGGGAAACGTGTGCAACAGCCCTGTACTGCCCATTCTTAAACGTACTGATCCTTCGAAGCCACCTGTTTATCGTTTTGTTATCGATTTACGGGAGGTGAATAAAATTGTGATTCCTCAGTTCCCTGTTGTGCCTGACATCACGGCGCTACTGACTCTGATTCCAGCATATGCGTCTTGGTTTTCGGTGATCGATCTGAAGAATGCGTTCTTCAGCATCCCGATTGCAGAGGAGAGCAGAGACCTTTTCGGTTTCTCTCTTGGTGGGCGCAGCTTCCGGTTTAAACGCGCTCCTCAAGGCTACTGTGAGAGTCCATCGATTTACAGTCAAGCCTTGAAGGGTCAACTGGATGCGTTTACGTTGCCGGCTGGTGCGGCCTTAATCCAATATGTCGATGACTTATTGGTAGCTGCGGATACTCAGGACATTTGCAAAATCGCTACGGTGACGTTGCTGCATCATCTCTGAGTTAAATCACAAGGTGTCACCTTCTAAACTCCAATATTGTTGTCAAGAAGTAACCTATCTAGGTCACTTATTGTCAAAGGAGGGAAGACGGTTGACCCCAGAGAGAATTGCAGCAATTGCGCGAATGACTGTGCCAACAACACAAAGATACGTCCGTGCCTTTCTAGGTATCACGTCATACTGCAGGCAATGGATTCCAAATTTTTCATTGCTAGCGAAACCATTGGTGGCTCTTACGTGCAAGGATGTTTCAACTCCTTTACCATGGACGGAAGAATGTCAGAAAAGTTTTTCTGAACTGCGTGACGCGTTGTGTTCGGCTCCTGTGTTAGGTACTCCTGATTACAGTAAGCCGTTTACATTATATGTTCACGAAAGAGAAGGTTGTGCTTCGAGTGTTTTAACGCAACCTTTTGGTGGTAAGCAACGTCCATGTGCATATTTTTCCTCGACCCTGGACCCAGTAGCTAGAGCATTGCCGAGTTGCTTGAGAGCAACAGCGGCAGCTGCGGTGTCCATCCGACAATCAGCAGGATTGGTCATGGATAATATGCTTACGGTGATGGTTCCGCATGCAGTCGACACTCTTTTAAATCGTACGAAAACTCAGCACTTGACAAGTGCGAGGTTGTCCGGATACGAGTTGACGCTTCTGGCAAGTCATATTCAGATAAAACGTTGCAATGTTCTGAACCCGGCAACTTTGTTACCCATTAGTTCAGAGTCAGATGAAATAACAGAACACGACTGTTATTTGAGGACAGAAGAGGAAACAAAAGGTCGAGTGGACCTTAAAAACACCCCATTGGAAGACCCAGATGGAACGCTGTATGTGGATGGTTCATGTTTTAAGTTGCCGAATGGCGATGTGACTACTGCTTATGCTGTTGTAACGTTGAATACTGTTGTTGAGACTGCGAGGTTAAATCAGAATTCTGCCCAAGCTGCAGAGCTGATCGCTCTCACTAGAGCGTGTGTGTTAGCAAAAGGGAAACGTGTGAATGTGTTTACCGACAGCCAATATGCTTTTGGCGTCGCCCATAGCTTCGGACGATTGTGGAGAGAGAGAGGTTTTCGGACATCGCATGGTACGAAGATTCAGCATGGCCAGCTTGTGAATGATCTTTTGGATGCACTTACGTTGCCTAAGCAGGTAGCGATTGTTAAATGTAGTGCACATCGTAAGGTGACGGATGATGTTGGTCGCGGTAATGCGTTTGCGGATGAGATTGCTAAGGAGACTGCCCGGAACCTTAGCACTCGAATGTATGTGACGAGTTCGGTTAGGTGGCCTGCAGAGTCGAGCATGTGTGAAGACACTATTGAGAGCGTGAAGGCGATACAAAATGAGGCCACCGAGACTGAAAAGACGAAGTGGAAAGAAAGTACGGGAAAGTTGGATGCGAATGGTTGTTGGATTGATTTATCGGATCAGAAAAGATGGATGTTACCAGATGCGTATGTGCTGGCTGTTGTGACAATGGCACATGGGTTAGCACATATTAGCGTGAAAGGTATTTGCAAGTTGTTGTCCCCTGTGTGGAAGAATGATGGTATCACGAAATGTGCTGAACGCTTGGTTAAGAACTGTATGGTATGCATGTTGTACAATCCTGGTAAGGGAACCCCGACTCCTCCTGGCAGTTTTGCTCCCCCTTCGTGTCCCTTTGAGGTGATTCAATTGGACTTCATCCATATGGAGCGATGCAATAACCTGAAATACGTTTTAGTTGTGGTTTGCGCATTCTCCCGATGGATCGAGGCCTATCCTCTCAAAGACAATACTGCTTTGTCTACTGCGAAAGTCCTACTGAAGGAATACTTTCCTCGGTACGGAATGCCTAGAGTCGTGTGGTCAGATAACGGAAGTGAGTTTGTGGGGAGTGTGATGAAGAGTGTGTGTAAGGGCCTTGGAATTAATCAGAAATTCCACAGCGCCAATCATCCCCAGTCAGCTGGTTTGGTTGAGGGGTATAACGGCACCCTTAAACTAAAGCTAGCAAAGATTCAGGCTACGACTGGTCTCTCGTGGCCTGACGCTTTACCCTTAGCATTACTGTCAACTAGGGCGACTGTACACTCCCGAGTAGGGCTTAGTCCCTATGAAATAGTGTTCGGTCGTCCTGCGAATGTTTGGGGGGTCCCTAGGCCGGGTTTGTTCTGTGATCTTGAGTATCCAATGTTGATCGATTACTTACATGACTTGACTGCTAAACTGAGGTTAATTCACCAACAGGTTTACGAAGCATTGCCGACGCAGACTGAGGGTCCAGGACACCAGCTCCAGCCTGGAGACTGGGTGGTTACCAGGAATTTTTCTCGGAAGAAGAACTTGGAGCCCAGGTTCACCGGACCCTATCAGGTCCTCCTTGCCACGAGAACTGCTGTTCGTCTTGAGGGGCGGAAAAACTGGGTGCATGCCACCCATACGAAGAAAGTCCCTATTCCGTTGCCGGCAGACTCGTGGGTGAGGAGAGGCATTGCATCAACTGAAACCGGAGGATTGCCGGCGTTTGTTCCTTTCAGCGACGCACAACCTGTCGGAGAATCCTCAGTGCAGCAGAAAGACACTGTTGAACATTTGTCATCAAAAGACTCAAGACCAGAACATTCGACTGATCAGCAGGACGCTGTCTCTTCAACGGATCCTTTGTTCGACGAACAGACACGTCCTGGGAAAACCTGATACTTTTTGCGATCTAGCACTAAAGACTAATAAAAGATCCTGCTTTGATTCATTGACAACTGCATTATCCCGCTTTCCGTGATCAGTTTGAACATTCGTATTATTGTGATTATTCTTGTATATATATATATATATATATATATATATTGAGTTTTGTTCCTTATACTTTTTGCTTCCACAGCTGAGAGACATTGATTATAAATAAAGGCCGTAGGGCCGCGCGCGTACTTCTTTCTGGTTAGTAGGTCTTGACGCTAGGTTAAAGACCGTCGGTTCCTGGGAACTCCTGGGAATTGACTACTGCTACACAGAACGAAGTGCGTCAAGAAACGTTGCGGACGGTCATAGGGGATGGCGTTTTCAAAGCTGATGGACTTGGAAGAAGCTCAGGCGCAAAGGTTCAAGTTGCAACAACTTAGTCGTACCAAATGTTTTATGTTCCAAATATTTGTATTGTTTTTAACTGTTTCTGCATTATTGGCGGGTGGGGTGTATTACACGATGTCTTACTTCTTACCTTCTGCTATACCTACTCCTACCCCTGATCCTAAACTTACCTCCACTGTTTCTCCTCATTCCTTTCACATCTTACCCGAACACGAGCAGGCTAGACGTGCAGAATTCCGCAACAATTCCTTTATTCAGCTCCTTCACCAGCATCAGTTAGTGGTTAACACTACCAATTGTTGGGTGTGTGGGTTAATGCCACATACCACAGATAAGGGAATTCCATATTTGGTTTTACCATATAGTTCCCAGGGTTCTGCTCGGGCATTCCAAACAATGTTCCGAAGCGCACTAGGTTTCCACCCCATTCGAGAACCACGTTCTCCCTACTCTGGCCCTGGCTCGGATCAAAAGCCTTTGTCTATAGCGATAGAGGATTTAGATAGCGATATCTATGATCCCTCGCTTATTCCCGAAGAAGAGGTACAAGCCTATAGGGTCTTGAGTAGAGGCGAGTATAGTGTGTTCACTAGTGAAAAACAGCTTAAAAGCTCACCTCCGATATGGGTCGTACCCCACATTGGTAATTTTTGTCTCATAGGTCGTGGCCGAAGATCGAAAGCCCGACTTGGAGAGAGTGCTTGCACTGAAAATTACATATTGCCGATGGTCTCGTCCCCTGTGTTTTTGGCTGCCAAGGGTACATGCTTTATCTGTCATGATCGTGCGTATGCATGGTTGCCCTCTGACTTCATGGGCTCATGTTTTATCGCAAATTTGTTGCCCCCGACGTTTACTGTAGATGCAGATTATCACAAGACTAGAGTTGTGAGAGGCGTAATTAGCCAAGAGGATACTGCCGGTCAAGAGGCAGGAGACTTTTTCAAGGGTTTCCTCCCGTTTTGGGGGCCTATGGTTAATAGTAGGAACCTGAGACAGTTGACTCGAGTGGTGGAATCGACAGCTAATATTACTGCCAGTGCCCTTGGTAATATCACCACAGAACTTCAGGCGGATAGACTTATGACGTTACAAAACCGTATGGTTTTAGACGTGATCTTAGCAGATCGAGGTGGGGTATGCAAGGTGATCCATTCGAGCTGCTGTATTTTCATTCCTGATAATGCTCCGACTGTTTATCAAGCCATCTCAAAGTTGCATAAAATCTCTGAGTCCATACACGTGGACGTAGGGGGTTGGACGCTACTTGGGTGGTTTTGGGGCCTGATGTCGACTTGGGGTTGGAAAATTCTGATGATTATCGGAGTTGTTGTGGCGTTCCTGTTCACGTGCTGCCTTTGTGTGCAGTGTGGTCCTGCCTTATGTGGCCTCTGTGCTACGACGTGTATAAGACAGCCGCCTGTTACCAAGGAAGCTCGATTGGACAGAGCTATGTTACAGCAACATCTGGATGGTCTGATGAATATCGAGTATGATTCCGACTAGTGCTTGCCTACATGAGGGCAAAAGGAGCGTCTGAGGTTCCGTGACAATTGTAAGTGGTGTTTTTGACTTGCACGAATATAGTCGAGTCTGGTATCTATGAACCGCAAATGACGAGTTTAGTGGGTGTACGCAGTTTCGCTGTGCTAACCTAAACCGTTTGTTTGTTACGTGGGTATTTCTATCTGTACCCACGGGTTCCATCTTAGATACGGCATCCATTTTGTCTCTTGCCCTCAAGTAGCCAGCGAACGGACGTTGTCCGCTTCGCGACCCTGGGACTCCCAAGATACTTGCGGAAGCCACATGTCCTTTGAAACTGTCTTTATGACGAGGGGGATGATACTGTAAGGCAGATGGCGCCGCTCGAGGCTCATCTCGAGCGGCCGGTTTATTGTCTCAGTCGTGCATCTCATTAGGCACGTCCTTTAGATGCCTGTATCTCGTGTTTCCCTATACCTCCCCTTTTTCACCCTTTCCGATCTCCCACTGTCTCCATCTTCCTCTACACCTGTCCTTGTTCCTTCTTCGATCTGTTTTATTGCTGATTGGAATGTACTAATGGTGGGAAGATGGGTTTTTACAGTTGGGAACCGCCAAATGTTTCCGCACTTATGTTCCGGACCTTGTGTGCATCAAAGTGACCAAAGTGACCCCTCTGGGGGATAATTGTGGGAACCAGGTCATAAACTTTTGTGTACCATGTAACCCTATGGGTAAAATGTGTATAAAAGGAGCGATCCACAGAACCAATTTGAAGCAGTCTCCACAAGTAGCACATGATGTACTTGCCGTGACTTCTGTGTTCCCTGCAGTAAATAAAGCTCGAATCTTTGACGCCGAAGGAAGTGTCCCGTGTCTCTGTCACTTGTACGCCGGAGCAGGTTACCCACGAAGGTTTCAGGTGTTGTTCCCTGGCACCGCTGGGTCTTAAATAACCCAGTCCTTCACAGGAGGTGTGAGAAGTTGGCCTGATATGCAGTGCTCACTATTCTAGTGATCACTATGTATCAGTCCAAACAACCCTTATTGATGATTGGTTGTAAGTCAACCTTATAGACCAGCTATCCTAGTAGCATGGATACGAGCAGTCTTTGGGCTAAACTCTAGAGGGCGTGTTAAGCCAGCTGTTATACCATCACATATACCCCTTGAACACCAAGTGAAAGGACACCACACAAGTGTTATGAAAATAAACAGTGTATTTATTTAGATCACAACAGCCCTGTACTCTTTATGAGGACAGGGTACTAAGCACACAACAAAACTCTTACGAAAATACTTTAAGTTGCACAATTTACACAAATGCCCGAGGGGCACGGAAAACCATATTCTATGAAAGTGGAATGCGAAATTACTAGCAGGTAAGTACGGGACTGATAGGCTTTGGAATCGCTAGGACTACGTTACTGAACCTTCAGATTACTAGTAGGAGGCCTAGGGGACTCGGGTGCAGAGTGTGCACTCTCACGCGGGATGCGGGACAAAGTCTATGGAGGCTAGTAAAAGCAAAGTTAGTGTTCTCGGGCGAACCCGATAAGGTAGGTTGGAAACGAAAGTGGATCTGGACCCTTGGATAGTGAGGCTATGCTGGGGCACTGAAATGCCGAAGTTACCTAGCCCAGGGGCTGCGGCTGCATAGGTCTGAAAAGACGTCGGGAATCCTCGTTGACGAACCAGGAGCCTGAAGAAAGAGTTGCTGGCAGGCGACCAGTGAAGATTGTTCGAAGTGATCCAAGCCTGGATCGAAGATGGATGACACCTGAAAGCAGAGGGGACCAAGTTCTTAATCACTAGCCAGTGATTTTGTGGGCACCAGGATGGCACCGGGCGAAGTCACCTCGACCAGGTGAGTGGGCGACGCTGGGCTCTGCAGTCTCACGGACCAGGAGGGGTTGTCGGTGACCAGGATGGAGGTGCGAGCTGTCCCACGATGGTTGATGCTGTCGACGTCCCTGGACCCAGGATTGGGGCAACAAGTCTTGGCAAATTCAAGCCCACGCGGTGGACCTAAAGTGGCGTCTGGTGTGGACCAGGAGGGTCCGGGGTGCTCCTTTTTTGGAAGGGAGCAAGGGCCAGTCTGGAGCAACCAGACCAGCAGTGGTGATGTCGTCGGGCGTCGTCGGGAAGGCCACAAGCCAGCGGGCTAGTAGCCAGACAACACCGTGAGCAGCAAAAAGCAGAAGGGTCCCACGCAGATCTCGTGGATGCTGGGGGGCTGGACTTCGGTGCTGGAGCTGCTCAGGGTCGGGGCTTCTCGGACCCCAAAGCACTCACCAGAGGATCCCTCGGCGGTCGTGCTGGAAAGAAGTCGTGCAGTTCCGATGATGGCCGGTCCCTCGAGGTCTTGTCGCACCAACGGTTCTCAGCTTAGCTGTAGAGGTATGTAGAGGTCAGAGGTGCCAGGGAAGCTGGGTCTCGTCGAGCTGGTCAGTCGGATTCCGGAGGAAGGACATGCAGCAAACCGCAGAGTTCTTGATGGTGCCAGCGGGTGCAGGGTGACTACTCCTTAGCCACAAGGGAGAAATCTTAAGAGGTAGTCGAGAGTTCCTTTCGTAGAAAGTAATTTCTTGATTCAAAGATGATCTAATTTGGAAGGGTCCCCGCTCCTGCCTTTATCCTAAAGAAAGGGGTGGGTACGCGACTAGGTCCAGCCCTAGGGGTGGGACCAGGAAGGGGGGTGGTTACACCCCTCTCCCATGGCGGACTTTCCCCAGGCCAGGGGCTGGTGTGCCCCTGGAACTGGTTCTAGCCGGCAGATGTGTAGTGAGCACCGGGGTGCCACTTGCAGTCACCTTCCTGTAAAGCCCTGCCTACCCAGGATACACAAAACCCTGTCTGGGACGGTGCTAGCACCGCCCCTGACAGGAACCCTTTGTCAAAGCTACCCTCGCTGGAAGGACTCCCAGCTGCAGGGGGTCAGACTCGTGTCTGTGGTGGCAGCATCCATTTTGTGGAGCTGAGGCTTCAGTTAACTTTAACCGGGGTTCAGTTACATACATGTCGTGTCCCTCTAGAAGGGTGGAATGCTAACCCCGTCGCCAGAATTCGCGAGGGGTTAGTATTCCAATTCGTATGACACCTTACTCTACATGTTTTGATAAAGCGATACCAAAGATAGCATATAACCGCGAGGATTATAATGCACTTAAGAGTATATGGTATGCGTTATCATGGAACAGCTATTAGGACTTGGTTCCGCAAGCTGCAAACGGGCTCAGCTCATGCCAGAGCACCATCTCACACGATTCCAAGCACCCTGCCTTCAGGATTGTCAAGGCCTGCCATAGGAGTGACTGAGAGGAATCTGTGTGTCCATTTTAGGGTTAGATATAGGTATACTATATCTAAAGCAAAGGGTGATTACACCACCTTGTCCCAGCTGTCGTGCAGCCAGTTGTGTCAGATTTAGATGGCCATCCAGGGGTGGCATAATACATGCTTCAGCCCCTGGTAGGCCCTGAGTACAACTATGCCCTGAGTTACAAGGTCTGATGAGGTGGCCCAGTACCAATTGGAAATGTACCTAAGGTACATGGAATCCATTTTAGAGAGAGAGCAGTAGGCCTGGGGTCCTGATTGGCAGGGTCCCAGGCCAACTAAGTCGGAAAACCAGCAAAACACCAGGCAAAAAGTTGGGGGCAACCATAGTCGGGTATCCACCTTCCTACACTCGAGTATATTATTACTCGAGCTGCAGCTTTCTCAACGCGAACTGGTAGTTTCTCATTGAGAGCGGTCGCGAGAATGCACAACCAGTCACAATGAGAAACTTTACCTCCCCGCGTTGAGAATCTCGCCGAGATGTCATTTTGCTTGCTCGCGGTCGCGAACATGAAGTTCAGGACCGAGAACAAGCAAAAAATGAGCGCTGCACTACGCTACGCTGCACTACGAGTATTCGCACTGTGCTACGTGCAGCTCGCGTAGTGCGAAGTTGCGCAAACTTCGCAAACTCCGCGAGCGTAGCGTAGTGCTTCGCCCAGGGTTAATTACGGATCGACCGGGTCTTTAGATTCAATACACTTTTTGTGCTCGACAGGTTTTTTAGGTTAACTGTCTTTTGTCAATGACTTTCGGATCGATCGGTCTTTTAAGAGCACTTTTTTTTGGTTCTATGCCTTTCTTTGGTTCGATAAACTTCTCTGGCTGGACCACAGGTTTCGGTACGGTGCCCTTTGTGTCGGCGACCTTCTTCGGTTTGACGACCTTCGGCAGCGCGGCCTTCTTTGAGTCGACTGCCTTCTTCGGGTCGGAGGCCTTCTTTGTCTTGACGGCCTTCTTTGGTTTGGCGCTTTTTGGCTTGACGGCCTTCTTTGGTTTGGCGCGTTTTGGCTTGACGGCCTTCTTTGGTTCGGCGCCCTTTGGGCACAATTCAGTGAAGACATCACTGACTTCATCACCCCACACGCCCTCCCCTCCAAGGAATACATTCTATTGGGAGACCTCAACTTTCACCTGGAAAAGAGCAACGACAGCAACACCACCACCCTTCTGGAAAATCTCGCCAACCTCGGACTCAAACAACTCGTCACTACCCCCACCCACATTGCAGGTCACACTCTTGACCCCATCTTCACCTCCAGCAAATATGTCTCATTCAGTCACACCACAGCTCTTCATTGGACGGACCACAGCTGCGTTCACTTTACCTACAATAAGACCACAATCCACAACCATCCTCAACCCACCCTGCGAAGAAACTGGAACAAAATCACCAGCGACCAGATCTCCTCATCGCTTCTACTAAACCCCCCCGCCCACACCTCAAACCCCGACCAAGCAGCCATCAACCTCACCCAATGGCTATCCTACAGCGCCGACATCCTAGCACCGCTGAAAAAACGCCAAATCAAGCTAGGCAGCAAAAACGCATCCTGGTTCAACGATGATCTTAAGAAATCGAAGAAACACTGTCGCTCCCTCGAAAAGGCCTGGAAAAAAGACCCAAACACCAGCACTGGGGACGCCTTCAAAAACGCCACCCGCATACACCACCAACTACTCCGGTCTGCCAAGAAAGACGCATTCAAAGACCGTCTAGATAACAACGCCCACAACAGCAAGGAACTATTCAACATGGTCAAAGAATTTACCAACCCATCAGCCAACTCCAAAGACATCACCCCTTCCCAAGCCCTCTGCGACTCCCTAGCTTCCTTCTTCCACAACAAAATCGCAGACATCCACAACAGCTTCGACAACCGACCCGAAGACCAACCCACCCAATCTCCTGCAGGACCCTCATCCCCCTTGAACATCCTTAACGACTGGACCCCGATCTCCACTGAGGACACCATCCACCTGATGAACTCCATCCACTCAGGATCCCTAACTGACCCATGCCCTCACCACATCTTCAACAAAGCAGACTCCATCATAGCACCACACCTCCGAGATGTCATCAACTGCTCCCTCAACTCCGCCACCTTCCCGGAAAGCTGGAAACACGCAGAACTCAGCGCCCTTCTGAAAAAACCCACAGCTGACCCCACCGAACTCAAAAACTACCGTCCCATCTCGCTTCTTCCATTCCCGGCCAAAGTCATTGAGAAAGCTGTCAACAACCAGCTCGCCGCCTTCCTCGAAACCAACAAATCCCTCGACTCCTCACAGTCCGGCTTCCGAGCCAAACACAGCACTGAGACAGCTCTCATCGCAGCAACAGACGACATTCGAACTCTACTGGACAATGGAGACACAGTCGCCCTCATCCTCCTCGACCTCTCCGCTGCCTTCGACACAGTCCGTCACAGCACCCTTCTTCAGCGCCTCAGAGACGTAGGAATCCAAGGAAAAGCACTAGAATGGATCACCTCGTTCCTCACCGGAAGAACACAGAGAGTCCGCCTCCCACCATTCAAGTCAAAGGCCTCTGAAGTCATCTGTGGCGTGCCGCAAGGATCGTCACTAAGCCCCAACCTCTTCAACGTATACATGAGCCCCCTTGCGGCCATCGCTCGCCAACACAATCTCAACATCATCTCCTACGCGGATGACACCCAGCTGATCCTCTCCCTCAAAGACCCAAACACCGCCAAAAACCAACCTACATGAAGGAATGAAAGAAGTAGCCGAGTGGATGAAGCACAGCCGTCTGAAACTGAACTCAGACAAAACAGAAGTCCTCATCTTAGGCACCTTCACCTCTGCCTGGGATGACTCTTGGTGGCCAGAAACCCTTGGACAAGCCCCCATCCCGACGGACCACGCACGGAACGATGACCAGACAAGTCAACGCCGTTTCATCATCCTGCTTCAACATTCTTCGCATGCTCAAAAAAACATTTTGTTGGATCCCCACCGAAACTAGTAAAACGGCCACCCACGCACTGGTCACGAGCCGCCTGGACTACGGAAACACACTATACGCCGGTACCACCGCAAAACTCCAGAAAAAACTCCAACGCATCCAGAACGCTTCAGCCAGGCTCATACTAGACATCCCGCGTAAAGAACACATCTCTGGTCACCTGAAAAACCTCCACTGGCTCCCCGTTAATAAGAGGATTACATTCTGCCTCCTAACCCACGCACACAAAGCACTTTACGATCTTGGGCCCGAATGCCTCAACACAAGATTGTCCTTCTACACCCCCTCCCGTCAGCTGCGATCCTCCAACCAAGCCCTTGCCACGGTACCTCGCATCAACAAAACCACCATGGGAGGTAGATCCTTCTCCTACCTGGCAGCCAAAACCTGGAACTCACTTCCCACTCACCTTCGCCTTACCCAGAACCACCTAGCATTCAGAAAGCAACTTAAAACTTGGATATTCGACAAGTAATTCCCCACCCTCCCTCTAGCGCCTTGAGACCCTATGGGTATATAGCACGCTATATAAATCTCTTGACTTGACTTGACTTTGGGTCGACGCCCTTAGGCTGTACGGTTTTCTTCGGTTAGACACCCTTCGGGTCGACGACCTTTTTGGGTTCTAGAAGCTTCTTAGGGATAACGTTACTTGGACATGGGGTCTCTGAAGGCTTAGTCTTTGGTTTCGGAGCCGAGCCGGACGGCGGGGCAGCTGAATGTTTCTTTGGATCTTGGCTAAGGCCTTTAGGCGATGCCTCGACCGGAGCCTTCGGTAACGGGGTCATCGGTGTCGGGGGCAGTGTACTCACGGTTTGCCCTGGTGGGATCTCGTCATCTGAGTCCGAGTGGTCCTAGACAGTGACGATCTCTAGGTACGAATCTGCCGCTTCTGGAAGTTCTTGGTCATCATCGAAGAGGTTGTGTGGTTCCGGTGCCTGTCGCTGCATCTCTTGCCTAGCGGCCCGTCGAATCCGGGTCTTTTTTTCGAGCGGAATTGGGCACAGGCTGGGCAGGTTTCTTCCTTGTGGTCTGGTGATAGGCACTTGTTGCATACTGAGTGTTTGTCAGTATGCGGGAAATTGGAGTGGCATTGTGGGCACCTTTTGAACGGGCTCCTTTCCATCGACAGCAGGTCCACGTGGCGTCGAAAAAGCCCAACGGCCCGCGTCGACGAACGGATTGAGATGGAAAGGTCAACCAAGTCAAGAAGTACCGAGCGAGAACAATACGGTCGAAGTCGAAGGCCTTTTGGTTTTTAGAAAAGTTTAGTTTTGATTCCGAAGTTGGAGTATAGGAATAACATCCGAACCCAATGGCGGAATACAACAATCTGAGGATGGAGAAGATGCCCATGCGCACTGTAATCCAGAGGAGGAGTCACCTATCTCGTGATACTTCGAAGACTCTTCCAGGACAACAAGGTGCAAGCATCCGGACCCAACACTAGGCGGCGATCTATGCACAGATATGAATTCAGCAGCCCACATGCCTCGAACATTAGTATTCAAGCAGGGGGAGGTACCAGACTGCTGAAGGCTGGTTTTTCAAAGAAATCATTGTGGATTCTCTGAGTTTAGTGGAAGTAGCCATGCCGTATTTGGGCTGCACAGGCTAAGAATAAATAAGGTAATGATTCCTTATGCCTATATAAGGATTGGGTGAATTATACCTATATATGGGCATGAATCGGGAAAATTTCACTAGGATCCTAGATTCCCACATAACAAAGAAGAACTGAAGAACCGTTCAGCGCTAACAAGAGGACGACGCCCACTGACTTGGCCCCAGCCCTACCGGCCTGGCTCCCCTCCGACATGCTCCTGCGAAATCGCAGTGTGTCCTGCGGCCAGAAACCTCAAAAACCCCGGAGGACCTGCCCACCTTCACTTCCAAAGACGGCTTCTCCCGTGAACACCAGATTTGTTCAACTGCAACCTCTGGCTCCGGCCGGACACCGCAAATCCAGCCCACGCTGCACCGGCCGGTGCTCGAGTGGAAAAACCGGACGAGGAGTTCTCCCCGGCGATTGTGACCCAAGATCCTGAGATCCCAGACCAGTCTCAAGACCCCAGCCGAAGCCTGCAGCCTCAATCCAGAGGATCCTCTCTAATGCGACCAAGAGCGGGTAAGACTTTCCGATGCCAAAAGGCACCCCTGCACCCAAGTGCCGCTGAGGGTGCAACTTTTGTACTAACCTGCAACCCCAATTGCCCTGTCTTAAACTCTAGGAGCTTTGCTCCCACAACCCAGTGGCCTGCTTGCTAGCAGCCACCAACCGGAGGCCCCCTATCCTCCTTTGGATAACATTGGGCCTCAACACACTGCACCCGGCTGCCCTAGTGCTGCTGAGGGTGTAACAATAGTGCATCACTGACCCCAGGGGATAACTTACCTTAAACCTATAACTGTTTTTTTCCATAGGATAACTGACAATTTTTCTCACAAAAAGTTTTTAAGTGTGGAGTTTTGAAATCTAATAATATTCTTAAAAAATAAAAAAATAAAAAAAAAAAATCGCACAAATAACCAAAACGCATATACTTACCTATTTGCAGGAAATGTCCCAGTGCTGAATCTATGTATACAGCACTGAGTTAGTAAAGTAACAAACAGTAACTTACATGTAAATTACTGAAAAAGCCTATTCATTTCAATGTACTGTATTTGCTAAGTATTGCAACCTACTGCATCCCCTGTAAATCAAACAAAGTACAATTCCTATTGTATTTTCGAACTGTTCTACATTCAACAACTTACTACTGTAAAGTATTTAATGCTTACCTGTGCCAGGCTTGCTTCGTTCTAAAAATAAAACAGTATATTTTTTATACAAAAACAATTGGACTAGAGTTCAGTTATTGAATGTGTGAATTCATTTGCTGACTGAGCGTGTACATCAAATGCTTAACACTGTCCTATCATATTGCCTTACTGCTCGACCACTCTTCCACAAATAGAGAGTAAGGCTCTATCTAACTTTAACCTCTACCTCTGGTGTCACCTGGACTCTATACACACTATACCTAATTTTGATGTAGATTATATAGAGCCACTTTCCTACAATGGTGGAGTGCGATGTGGGCAGGGCTGGTAGCCATGCCCTTATTCCTTTCAAAGAAAATCTCATCAGTAGTGTCCTCTGCAGGAAGCTTGTGGTTTGCTGGAGTTTTAGCCAAAAAATGCCCAGTATTTGGATTAATATAAAGTTTTTTTCATTTGGGATCCTATGTGGCCTTAAAGACGTCTAAAATTGTTTCTGTAGGCTCAGGGACACGGTCCTTAGATTTTGGCGTCAAAATCGACTTGTCTTTGGTAGTGGACTGTTTCAGCTCCGAAGCGGGTTAGTGTTTTGAAGCGGAGGGTTTCTGCTCTGAACCAGATTTATCTTTGGAGCCAGATGTTTTTAGATCCAAAGGTAATTTTGGCTGACACAATCCTGAGCTGGAAGGCTTGATGGTTTGTTTCAGTGCTGAGCAGAGAGGCAGAGCATCGGAAACATCGTCTCTGTGCAGACCTTGGCCAGAAGGCAGAAATGGTGCTGTAGCCTTATCAGTTTTGGAAGAGGATTTAGGGGTCAAGGGTTCTTCAGTACTCACAGCACCCTGTCTTGGAGGAACATCTTCAGACTCCAGATCAATCTTGAGCTCGGAATTGGCCTCTGGAACGGAGAGGGACTCTTCTGCAGCAGACACTTCGATCTCTTCTTTGTCAGATTCTTTTTCCAAGACATCCAGAGTGTATGGGATGCTTTGTCGCAGTATCGCTCGTTGTTGAGTCAGACTATCGGGTCAGAGTCTTAATGGACCGAAACTACTTACGAGCGTCGCAGTCTTCCGCCTTGTGCTCCGGAAAGAGGCACACGTTACAAACTCGATGTGTCTGTGCGAGTGTACTTGGCGTGGCACCCTGGACAGAATTGGAATGGAGTCCATCCCATCGGCAGAAGGCTGAACTGACTCGGCTAGGCCCGAAGGCCGCCCACTAGGTTTTCGATTGAAAATTGAGTTTGTCGAGCGATTCAATAAGCAGAGTACAGGGCAACGCGCAAGGAAACAAGACCGTCGAGGGTAGAGTGGATTGCGCACTGAGGGAACCCCGAAGATCGGTTTTCGAAACAGAGCGCAGCGTGGAGAAGTGTGGCTCAATGGTTAGAGCGGCAGACCCTGATGCAGAGGTCTAGCCCGGGATCAGGGTTCTATTCCCCGCCTCGGCGGGTCTTGGGCTCAAAAATTCCACGGGCCTGATAATTCTCACCTCGGTGCCTATTCCAATCATGGAGTCCCACTCTGCAACTCTGGGCAATAGCTTGCTTAATCTCCACAACGGCCCCCACAACGCTAAGGATGCCTGGCCTCCACCTTGGGGGTGCCCAGGAGTGGATGCCTCACAGGGAAAGCCAGGACGGGTTCCACAGCGGTATTCGTACAAGCGCCTTGAGACCCTTGCGGGTGAGTAGTGCGCTATACAAGTATCAATTTACATTTACATTTACATACACGTCCGAACCAGATGGCGGAAAAAAACAATGTAACAATGGGGTTGATGCCCATACACACAGTCCCCTTGTTCTCCTGCCTCATCTTTCTGGCATTGGTAGGTGGGTTCGCTAGTGAATCCAAAAAGATCTTCAAGCTGCAAAACGAATAGTTTCTTACCTGTCGGTGTAGTTTTGCAGCTTGATCTTTCTGGATTCACTATGCTGTGCATATTCCGCGGTCTTGTGGTTGGGTCCGGATTCGTAGTCTTTTCTTTGTTTTTTTTTTTTTCCCGTCGCCCAGGTGGGCGTCGGCGTCACCCCTTCCTGGGTGTATTTCCGGTGACGTCGGCATGCTTCCTGCGGAAGCTCCCACCCTTGGGCGCCATCTTCGGATTCTTTTTTCCGTGTTTCTTTCGTTTCCGAAGTGATGGAAATGTTCTATGTAGGTGAAACTTCTTTTAACCGCTTTGTATAAAAGTCATCCATTTAATTCTATGTTTTTTTTTTTACCACCTCTTTCTCTCTCCAGCCTCATCTTTCTGGCGGAGGTGGGTGGGTTCGCTAGTGAATCCAGAAAGATCATCAAGCTGCAAAACTACACCGACAGGTAAGAAACTATTCGTTTTGCAGCGTGAATCTTTCTGGATTCACTATGCTGTGCATAGATTTTGTAGCGGTTTCTCATTTCTGTGGCGGCTGGGTAGAAGATGAGCTTTGGTTCTTGAATATGTGCTGGAGCACCTTTTGTCCAACTTGTGCTTCTTTGTTCATTTGAACATCAACGCAGTAGTGCTTCGTGAATGTGTGCACTGAAGCCCATGTTGCTGCCAGGCATATGTCTTGTATGGGTGTATTAGCCAGGAAGGCTATTGTCGCACCCTTTTTCCTAGTGGAGTGGGCACGTGGTCCCTCTGCTAGTTCTTGTCCTGCCCGCTTGTGGCAGAGTTGGATTGTTTGCGCGATCCATCGTGCAATAGTGTTCTTTGTTACAGCCTTTCCCAAGAAACTGTTGGCGAATGACACGAAGAACTGCTTTGTCTTCCTGTGTCCTTTTGTCCTCTCGATATAGTGCAGGACCGCCCTTCTGGCGTCTAGGGTGTGAAGGGCTCGCTCTGCACTATTTGTTGGTTTTTGGAAAAAACTCGGAATCTGTATGGACTGGTTCATATGGAATCTGGACACCACCTTTGGCAAGAAGTGTGGGTCAGTCCTCATCACAACCCTGTCATTGTGTATTTGTATGTATGGTTCCTGCAGAGTTAGCGCCTGAAGCTCGCTCACTCGTCGTAGGGACGTTATTGCAACCAAGAAAGCTGTCTTCATGGTCAGCATCTCTAGTGAGGCCTTGTGGAGTGGTTCAAAGGGCTCCTTCATGAGTTCCGTCAGGACTATGTTCAAGTTCCATGCCGGTGGTGGCAACCGCTTGGGTGGTGCGATCCTCTTCGCTCCCTCCAGGAATCTCTTCACAACCTGAGAGGTGAAGAAGCTCCTGCCCATCTCACACCTTGTATAGGCGACTATCGCTGCCTAGTGGACTCTTAAGGAGGACGAGCTGAGTTTTTTCTCCAGTAAGTGCGTGAGGTATTTTAGCACTGTGGAGTCCTTCTTCATTTTATTGTGAAGTCTTTCCTTCCTGCACCATATTGTGAATCTCTTCCACTTTGCCCTGTAGCACTTCCTGTGCTGGGCCTTCGTGCCTCCCGAAGGACCCTGAGGGTGCTCTCTGGCAGTCTCAAGTGTGCGAACTCTATGTCCTCAGGAGCCACGCCACTAGGCTCAGGCTCTCTGGCTCTGGGTGCAGTACCTCTCCGTTGTGCATGGAGAGCAGGTCTTTTCTTCTGCCGAATCTGTGGGGTGGACTCTGTGCCATCTCCATGATCTGCGAGTACCATGTCTGTCTGGCCCACTGTGGTGCGACCAGTATCAGGGTCATGTTGCTCGCTCTGCACCTGCTCAGTACTCTGTGTATCAGTGGTATCGGGGGAAAAGCGTAAGCAAATGTCCCGGACCAATCTATCCATAGGGCATTCCCAAGGGACCCTTCTTCGGGTTGTCTGGATGCGAAGCTTCGGCATTCTGGCGTGTTGCAAACAGGTCCACTGATGGCGTTCCCCACTTGTTGAACCACCACTTCGTCTCCTGGGCATTGAGCTCCCACTCATGGATGTTGATGTCTGTCTGCTCAGCCAGTCTGCCTGAATGTTCTCCTTCCCTGGTAGGTGTATGGCCAGTAGGTCTATCCTGAGGGGGATGGCCCATCTCCATATCTTCTGCGCCAGTGTCGAAAGCATTGTTGACTCTGTTCCACCCTGCTTGTTGATGTAGAACATCGCTGTGGTGTTGTCTGTTTGCAGCAATACCCTCTGTTTGTACAGTCTTGTTTGAAAGGCTTTCAATGCAAGGAAGATTGTTTTCAATTCCAGATAATTGATGTGCTTCGACGCATCTGCTGGAGTCCACAGACCCCTGACTTTGAGCTCTTCCATGTGAGCGCCCCATCCCATCATGGATGCGTCTGTGGTGATGGTCACTGTTGGTGTTGGGGGTGTAAGAGGCTTTCCCTTTGCTATGTTCTCCATGGTCCACCATGTCATTTCCTTCTGCACTGCGTGCGTCACAACCACTAGATCCTCCCAACTCCCTGAAGCTTGTGACCATTGTTCCTGGAGCCATTCTTGGATGGGTCTCATGTGTAGTCGTACGTTTGGTACCAGGTGGATGCATGATGCCATCATCCCCAAGATCTTG
Organism: Lissotriton vulgaris; assembly: GCF_964263255.1. Classification (NCBI taxonomy): domain Eukaryota; kingdom Metazoa; phylum Chordata; class Amphibia; order Caudata; family Salamandridae; genus Lissotriton; species Lissotriton vulgaris. The sequence continues at coordinate 35,173 of NW_028249409.1, forward strand.
CTCGCAGTCCTAACTGTCCGAGCTTGTCCCTTCTGGTAGAGGCGAGCTTCCCTCACCAGGGCCCCTGCTCTCTTGTTGCTGGGGAACACTCTGCCCTGCAAGGTGTTGATCTGTGCCCCCAAGAAGATCTTCACTTGTTCCGGCTCCATTGATGATTTTTTCCAATGGATGGAAAACTCCAGGTTTATCAGTGTTCTAGTCACTGTATGTGCGTCCTTCTTGCATTTCTGGTACGAATCTGCTTTCACTAGCCAGTCGTCCAGGTAAGGATATACGTGTATCCCCCTCCTTCGTAGGTGCGCTGCGACTGCCGCGAGGCACTTCGTGAAGACCCTCGGTGCTGATTTTAGACCGAAGGCTGGTGTCGTGAATTGGTAGTGGCTGTCTCCGACCGTGAACCTGAGCATATGTTTGTGCGTTACATTCATTGGTATGTGCAGGTAGGCGTCCTTGAGGTCTATTGTGACCATGAAGTCCCCAATCTGCAATTGCGGTAGCACCTCCTGCAGGGAGGTCATTTTGAATTTTTGTGTTCTTATGAATGTGTTCAGGAACCTGAGGTCCAGAATGGGTCTCATTGTCTCGTCTACCTTTGGCACGAGGAAATACGTTGAGTATATTCCCTTGTTTATTTCTTTGAAGGGAACCCGTTCTATGGCCTCCTTTTGAAGGAGCTCTCTCGCTTCTTCCTGAAGCCGCTGTAGCTGTTCGTTTGTTAGTGGCTTTCGCTTTGGTCTCCTGCTTGTTGGTCTTCCTTCCAATTCCAAGCAGTACCCGTATTGGATGATGTTTAGAATCCATTTGTCTGATGTGATCTCTCTCCATTCCTGGAGATAGAGTCTTAATCTTCCACCCACTGGTGTTACGTGGTGGTAGTTGTCCATTGTGTCCTGACCCCTTTGTACGTGCTGCCCCCGGGGTCCTTTCTGGGGGCGGGCACACGGGGTTTCTGAAGTCATTTAGAGGCGGGCTGCTGGCCCCCTCTTTTATGCTGTCCACGTCCATTTCCTCTCCCTCGAAAGGACTGGCCCCTTGACTGGTACTGCCAGGACTGCTTCTGTTGACTCTGTTGAATCTGCGAGTCAGCCTGGTGCGTCTGTTGGAAAGCCTGGTGTGAAGTACCTGGCTGGTTTCCACCTCTTCCGCCGGGCCTCCGTGACTGGCTGCCCCTTTTGTTGCCTCTGAACTGCAAAGCTCCCATGGATCGTGCAGTTTCATTGTCTTTCTTCAGTTGACCGAGTTTTTCGTCAACTGTTGTCCCGAACAGCGTCTCGCCGTTGAACGGAGTGTTCAAGATGCTGTGTTGCACTTCAGGCTTAAAGCCTAAGATTATGAGCCATGCGTGTCTTCTTTCGGTGACACCCATCATCATGAGCCTGCTGGAGGTGTCTGCACCATCCAGGGCCGTCTTGAGGCAACAATTTGCCGCATTCTTCCCTTCTTCCACCAGTTTCTCGGCGTTCTGCCTGGCCTCCTGGGGTAGGTCTTTCACCAATTTTCCTAGCTCCTCCATGATCTGGTACATGTGCCTGTTTATGAGGGCATTGGAATTAGCCATGCGCCATTGGGTCGCGGCATTCCGTTCGATCCTTCTGCCCACTAAGTCCATCCTCTTGCTCTCCTTATCAGGAGGAGGTCCAGAAGTGGTGGCCACGTTAGCCCTCTTTCTTGCTGTGGCTGTGATGATGGAGTAAGCTGAGACCACGCCTCGAATGTAGGCTGGGTCCTTCGAAGAATGTTTGTACTTTTTTTCGGTTCTGGGAGTGACTGCCTTGCATGTAGCGGGCTCCCTGAATGCTTCCATCCCCTGCGCCAAAACGCTGTCGAGCATAGGTAGATACTGGCTCCTTGTTTGCATGGAGAGTAATGTCTCGAGGAGAAAGTCCGCTTTCTGCTTCTCCTTGTCGAGCTTGAGCTTGAAAGCTGTTGCTGCCGACCTTATCACCGAGTTGTAAGCCCCGATGTCGTCTGGCGGCGATGGCCTCGAGGGGTATGTGTCGACCGCCTCTTCTGGGCTTTCGGTGTCGACATCCAGGTAATCCTCCTCCTGCGGGTCAGAGGTGGCCGACTCGGCGTCCAACCTGCTGTCCTCTTCCTCCTCATAGCTGTAAGCCTCGTAGGGATTCTCGTCCTCATCCTGGTCATCGACCATTTCGGTGCCAGGCTCATGTTCCTCGACCTGTTCCTCTTCCTCCTCGACCACTTCCCGCATGGGTGGCTTGGTCTTGTGGGGAATCGTGACGGCTCTCATCTTGGCGTCGAAATCCTTTTTCCGCTGCAAGATGTTTTCCATTTCGGCTTCTAGTCGCCGTTTTTTCTTTTCCATCTCGGCCGCGTTGCCCGCGCCGGATTGTTCGGCCACTCTCTTCGGCGCCTGGCTCGGCTGCGAGAGCTTCGGCGTCGAGGCCTTGGACGTCGAACTGGGTTTCGGGTCCCTGTACGGGGTCGAAGCTTTAGGGTCTTTCTCCCTCGAAGTCAATCGGTCGGTCCTTTTCGGGGACGATCTTCGGCGACTTCTGCTGCTCAGCAGCTCTCGGCGCCAGGGACTCCTTTTCAGAGGATCCGCTGGGCCTGTGGGTAGCCGCGGACGTGAGGTGTCTCTGCATCGGCGCTTTCGGGGCCTTGCCCTCGTTTTTTCGAGACTCAGAGTTTCTTGTGCTTTTGGGGAACGACGAGTCTCCTACCTTATCAGATGTCTTCGTGTAATCGGTCTCTACGACCGTGTAGCTGTCGTCTTCGGCGGCAGCGTTGTCCTCTTCCTCCGAGGACATCCCCAGCTCGTACAGGGATGGCGTCGGGCCTTTTTCTTTGAGGGTGGAGTGCGCTACCCTCTGGCTCCTCCTTACACGAAGGGTCTTCTGGGCGAAGACGGAGCAGGCGTTGCAGTCTTCGCTTCTGTGTTCTACCGGTAGGCAAAGGTTGCAAACCGGGTGCTGGTCTTTCTGCGCGAACTTGTGGTGGCAGTTAGGGCAGAACTTAAACGGCGTGTTGTCCATCATCGAGTCTTTAGGCCTCCCTGGCCGCTCGAACGTAGACGATCGTCGAAGTCCTCGATGAATTTTCCTTCCTTTCGCTGAGCAGTGTTCGGCGAAGTCCTTCGTAGTCTTCTTCTTTCGATATCTTCTCCAATTTCGATCTTTTTCTAGTACTTTCTCCAAAAATGTCTGGAGCCCAAACGGGAACGATCCAGACCCGACCGCGGAAAAAAGAATCTGAAGATGGCGTCCAAGGGTGGGAGCTTCCGCAGAAAGCATGCCGATGTCACCGGAAATACACCCAGGAATGGGTGACGCCGACGCCCACCAGGGCGACGAAAAAAAAAAAAAAAAAACAAAGAGAAGACTACGAATCCGGACCCAACCACAAGACCGCGGAATATGCCCAGCATAGTGAATCCAGAAAGATTCACGCTGCAAAACTACACAGACAGGTAAGAAACTATTTGTTTTGCAGCGTGAATCTTTCTGGATTCACTATGCTGTGCATAGACTTTGTAGCGGTTTGTTATGTTTGTGGCGGCTGGGTGGAAGACGAGCTTTGGTTGTTTGAATATATGTTGAAGCACCTTCTGTCCTACTTGTGCTCCCTTGTTCATTTGTACATTCACACAGTAGTGCTTAGTGAACGTGTGCACTGAAGGCCATGTTGCCGCCAGGCATATGTCTTGAATGGGTGTGTTAGCCAGGAAGGCTATTGTTGCTCTTTTTTTTCTGGAAGAGTGGGCTTGTGCCCCATCTGCTAGTTCTTGGCCTGCCTGTCTGTGGCAGAATTGTATAGTTCGTGCGATCCATCGTGCAATGGTCCCCTTTGTTACTGGTCTACCCAGGAAACTGCTTGCCAAGGACACAAAGAACTGCTTTGTTTTCCTGTGCTCTTTAGTTCTTTCTATGTAGTGCATCACTGCTGTTCTAGCGTCCAGAGTGTGCAGTGCCCTCTCTGCCCTTGTGGACGGTTTCTGAAAGAAGCTTGGTATCTGTACTGTCTGGTTGATGTGGAACCTTGACACCACCTTTGGCATAAAGTGTGGGTCAGTTCTCATTACCACCCTATCATTGTGTATTTGGATGTAGGGTTCTTGTAGCGTTAGAGCCTGTAGTTCGCTTACTATGCGCAGCAAGGTGATTGGGGAGAGGTGTGGCGCTAGGGCGACTGACACCGGACGCTAGGGCTCACGGTTCGATCCCTGGCTCTGGCGGCAGGGGTCTGCCCAGCATCATGCGACTCTGGGCAATAGCTCGCTTAATCATCCCAACAGCCCCCAGCGCCTTGAGACCCCTTCGGGTGTTATTTGTGCGCTATACAAGTACTAGATTTAATTTTTTTTACATTTAGATTGCCACCAGGAAGGCTGTTTTGTCAGCATTTGTAGGGAGGCCTTATGAATGGGTTCAAAGGGCGCTTTCGTGAGCTCTGTTAGGACTAAAGCACAAGTTACTACTTGTGTAACGATATATCTGTAAGAGACATTAGTTAGTGATAGATTTCTTACCTTAGAATATCACCAGGCGTCAGACTGGATCCGGAATTTTTTTGCGTAGGTAGGCGTCCTCTGCGGCTCCACGTCAGTCGTCGGCGTCGTGGGCGCCTGGATGACGTAGTCGGAGTACTTAGACGCCGCCTCCGCGTGCTGACGTCAGTTCTTAGACACAGCTTTTCCGCGCCAGAAGCGCTGAGCCATGTTAAAAACCAACACTGGTGCCATTGAAACTAGGGCCCTGAAAGGGGATGACCTTAACCCTAGATATCGGTTCGCAGAACGGGGAGGATGGGTGGGTCGGTAAGGAATCTATCACTAACTAATGTCTCTTACAGATATATTGTTACACAAGTAGTAACTTGTGCATCTGAAAGAGACACGTTAGTGATAGATTCCTTACCTTAGAATAGATACCCCAGCAATACCAACCCCGGTGGTGGGTCTGCGAACCAATAATAACACCAGAAAGTCCTGGAGGACGGAACGGCCAAAGAAGCGATCCCTCCGGACTTGACTGTTCAGGCAATAGTATCTTATAAACGTGTGCAGCGAGGCCCACGTAGCTGCCTGGCAAATGTCCTGCAAGGGCACTCCCCGGCCCAGGGCAGTTGCTGTCGCCGTGGCTTGGGTGGAGTGAGCCCGCAATCCAACAGGGGGCTCCTTTCTAGCCAAGGAGTAGCATGCCTGGATATACAAGATGATCCATCGGGAGATGGTCCTCTTATGTACCGCCTTCCCCTTCTTATCGCCCACGTAGCCAAGAAAGAGTTGGTCATCCACCCGGAACTGGTGTGTGTGATCCAAGTAGAATGAGAGCGCACGTTTTGGGTCCAGACGGTGGAGCCGCTCTTCCTCTTTAGAGGGGTGCGGTGGCGGAAAGAAGGTTGGCAAAGTGATGGACTGCCCGATGTGGAAGGCTGTGACAACCTTGGGCAGGAAAGATGGCTTAGTACGCAACACAACCTTGTCCGGATGGACAGAAAGGAAAGGGGGGTACAAGAGAGGGCCTGGAGCTCACTCACTCTCCTGGCAGAGGTGATGGCAACCAGGAAAGCAGTCTTCAGTGTAAGAAGGCGGAGAGGACAGTTGTGAAGTGGCTCAAAGGGAGCGCACATCAGAAATGTAAGTACAAGGTTCAAGTCCCACCGAAGCATCACAAACGGAACAGGTGGAAATGTGTGTGATGCCTTTTAGGAATCGATTTACAATAGGGGACTTGAACAAAGATGGTTGATCAGGCAGCTTCCAGAAGGCTGAAAGGGCAGAAAGATAGCCCTTGATAGTGCCCAGAGCAGAGCCCTGCTGGGCAAGAGAAAGAAGGAAGAGAAGAACCTGAGAAAGAGGGGCAGAGAGAGGATCCACAGCCTTTGCTGTGCACCATGCCACAAATCTGTTCCACCTGCAGGCGTGTACCGACTTTGTGGAGGGACGCCTGGCTGCCAGAATGATGTTACAGACTTCAGGAGGCAAGTCAAATGGCTTCAACTGTCGCCGCTCAATCTCCAAGCATGGAGGTGGAGACTGGACAGGTTCGGGTGGAGGACTATCTCCTTCTGCTGCGACAGAAGGTCCTCCTGAAGAGGCAGACAAACCGGGGGATCGACTGACATACTGAGTTGCTCGGGATACCAGTACCTTCATGCCCAGTCCGGAGCCACAAGGATGACTTGGGCCCGGTCGCGCTTGATCTTCTTCAGCACTCTGGGCAGAAGTGGTATAGGCGGAAAGGCATACAACAGACCGCTACTCCACTCGTGACGAAAAGCGTCTCCGAGCGAGTGCCGCCTTGGAAATTCCAACACGCAGAACTGATGACATTGCGCGTTCTCTTCGGTGGCGAATAGATCTAACCAAGGCTCTCCCCACTGCAGAAAGAGACCTTGCGCCACGTCCGAGTTCAGACGCCATTCGTGATCCATCATGCACCGGCGGCTGAGTTCGTCCGCCCGGCGTTCAGAGAACCTGCCAGGTGTTGAACCACCAGGGTCACGCCCTGATGTTCTAGCCATTGCCAGAGGCGCAGAGCCTCCTGGCAGAGGGTCCACGACCCCACCCCGCCCTGTTTGTTGCAGTACCACATGGCGGTGGTGTTGTCCGTGAACACCAGCACTACACTCCCCCGGACAGAGGGGAGGAATGCCTTCAGTGCTACACGAATCGCCCGCAGCTCTAAAAGGTTGATATGGAGCCGGGACTCCGCCAGAGACCAGAGGCCTCTGATCTCCGCCTCTCCCACGTGGCCTCCCCAGCCCTGGAGGGACGCGTCCGTCACAATCACGTGCTCCGGTTGGGGAAGGGAGAGGGATCTGCCGCTGACCCAATCGCGGTCCGTGAGCCACCACTGCAGCTGTCTCGCAGTGCCCTCCGAGATCAGGACAGGTTGCCCTGATGCTGGGCCCACTGAAACTTCAGGTCCCACTGCAGAGCCCGCATCCGCCACCTGGTGTGATGCACCAGTAGGATACAGGAGGCCATCCGCCCCAGAAGCCGCAGCGTCAACCTGACCGAGACTCGGGATAAAGGCTGAAAGATGGGAATCAGAGCCTGTATATCCCGAACCCGCTGTTCGGGAGGGTAAACCCGAAACTGAGATGAGTCTAGAACCGCTCCGATGAAGACTAGCTTCTGAGAGGGGCACAGGTGTGACTTCGGCACATTGATGGAGAACCCCAGCTGGTGCAGGAGGTCTGCCGTCGTCTGGAGGTGGTTGCCGACTGTCTGGGGCGAGCCCGCTTTCAGCAACCAGTCGTCGAGGTAGGGGAAGACTGAAACCCCTAACCTGCGAAGATGAGCTGCGACTACCGCCATCTCCTTTGCGGACACCCGTGGGGCGCTGGTAAGGCCGAAGGGGAGCACAGTGTACTAAAAGTGCTCATGGCCAACCGTGAACCGCAGGTAGCGCCGGTGGGCCGGCAGGACGGGGATGTGGAAATAAGCGTCCTGCAAGTCCAACGCTACCGTCCAGTCTCCTGGATCCAGGGCAGCTAAGGCCAGAGTCAGCATCTTGAACTTCTCCTTCCGGAGGAAGCCGTTGACGTTCCGTAGGTCCCCTTTGCCCTTCTTGGGTACCAGAAAGTAGTGGGAGTAGCAACCACATCCTACTTCTGGCCCAGGAACGCGCTTGATGGCCCCCTTGGGCCGTAACTTCCAACGGCAGAAGTCGCAAATGATCCCCCGATACACGGTGGTTCTGCGGTGGCATGGCTGGAGGAGTCGCCTCGAAGGAGGGGGAGTAGCCCCTTCGGACGATCTGCAGCACCCACCTGTCCGACGTGACAGTGCGCCAGTGGAGGAGGTTATGGCGAACCCTGCCATCCACTGGCGACACATGGGCCTGAAAGCAAGGACTAGGAGGGTTTTGAGGCGCATGCTGCGGGGGAAGGTGTGGACTGACCTCGCCGATGTCCCCAACCTCCGCCACGGCGGTTTCCACGGCCGCCACCGCGTTGGGTATTACCCTGCGGAGCGTGGCTGGCAGCACGTGTGGGTACACCCTGTGAGAAGTTGGCCTGATATGCAGTGCTCACTATTCTAGTGATCACTATGTATCAGTCCAAACGACCCTTATTGATGATTGGTTGTAAGTCAACCTTATAGACCAGCTATCCTAGTAGCATGGACAAGAGCAGTCTTTAGGCTAAACTCGAGGGAGTGTTAAGCCAGCTGTTATACCATCACATATACCCCTTGAACACCAAGTGAAAGGGCACCAAACAAGTTGTTATGAAAATAAAAGGATATTTATTTATAACACAACAACCCTGGACTCTTTATGAGGACAGGGTGCTAAGCACAATACAAAGCTCTTAAAGAAATACTGAAAGTCGCACAATTTACACAAATGCCCGAGGGGCACAAAAAAACATATACTATGGAAGTCGAATGCGAATCACTAGCAGGTAAGTAACAGTTCTCAGAGACTTTAGAATCGCTAGGCATACAATGCTGAACCCTTAGAATAGAAGCAGGAGGCCTAGGGGCGCCGGGTGCAGAGTGGAAACTCTCACGTGCAATGCGGGACAAAGTCTATGGATGCTAGCAATTGCAAAGTTAGTGTTCTCGGGCGAACCCGACTAGGTAGGTCAAAAACGAAAGTGGATCTAGACACTTAGAGAGTGGATCTACGCTGGAGCACCGTGGTACTCGGTTAACCTAGCCCAGGGGCTGCGGCTGCATAGGGTTCAAGTGTCGTTGGGAATCCTCGTTGACGAACCAGGAGCCTGAAGTGGAAGTTGCTGGCAGGAGACCAGTGAAGATGTTCCGGGCTGATCCAAGGACTGGATCAGTGAAGAAGAGTACCTGTAAGCAGAGGGGACCGAGTTCTGAATCACTAGCCAGTGATTAGGTGGGCACCAGGATGGCACCGGACAAGGTCACTCAGCCAGGTGAAGAGGAGACACTGGATTCTGCTGCTGCACGGACCAGGGGCGCTGATGTCGACCAAGCTGGAGGTCCGCGAGCTGTCCCACGTCTGATGTCTGCTGCTGGCGATGCTGGATCCGTTGAAGGAGGCAACAAGCCTTGGCTACGGCAAGCCCACGTGGCGACACAAAATGGTGTCTGGAGTGGACCAGGAGGGTCCGAGGAAGGTCCCCTTCAGGAGGAGACTAGGGCCAGTCTAGAGGAGCTAGAGCAGCGGTGAAACAAACGTAGGACGTCGTCTGGAGGGTCACTAGCCAACCGGCAAGTGACCGGACAACGTGGCAGGCGACACAGAAGCAAAAGGGCCCCACGCAGATCTGGTGGAGGCTGGTCTTCGGTGCTCGTGCTGCTTGGGGTTGGGGCTTTTCTTACCCCAATGCACCCACTCGAGGGTCCCTCGGCGGTCCTGTTGGATCAGTGTTGTGCTGGTTCTGATGGTCACCGGTGCCTCTGGTCTCGTCGCACCCACGGTTCTCAGCTGTGCTGTAGAGGCAGGTAGAGGTCTCGTCGTGCTGGTCGGTCTGGTTCCGGAGGAAGGACGTTCAGCAAACCGCAAGATACTTTGTTGGTGCCTGCTGCTGCAGGGTGTCACAAGGGAGAAATCTTGAGAAGAAGTCTTGAGTGTGCCCATGGAACTGGTTCAAGCCGGCAGTTGCATAGTGAGCACCGGGGTGCCACTTGCAGTCACCTCCCTATTCATCCCTGCCTACCTAGGATACACAAAACCATGTCTGGGACGGTGCTAGCACCGCCCCCGACAGGAAACCCATTGTCCAGGCTCCCCTCGCTGGAAGGACTCCCAGCTGCAGGGGGTCAGACTCGTGTCTGTGGTGGCAGCATCCATTTTGTGGAGCTGAGGCTTCAGTTAACTTTAACCGGGGTTCACAGTTACATACATGTCGTGTCCCTCTAGAAGGGTGGAATGCTAACCCCGTCGCCAGAATTGGCGAGGGGTTAGTATTCCAATTCGTATGACACCTTACTCGACATGTTTTGATAAAGCAATACCAAAGTTAGCATTTAACCGCGAGGTTTATAATGCACTTAAGAGTATATGGTATGCGATATCATGGAACAGCTATTAGGACTTGGTTCCGCAGGCTGCAGACAGGCTCAGCTCATGCCAAAGCACCATCTCACACGATTCCAAGCACTCTGCCTTCAGGATTGTTAAGGCCTGCCATAGGAGTGACTGATAGGAATCTGTGTGTCCATTTTAGGGTTAGATATAGGTATACTATATCTACAGCAAAGGGTGATTACACAACTTTGCCCCAGCTGTAATGCAGCCAGTTGTGTCAAATTTAGGAGGCCAGCCAGGGGTGGCATAATACATGCTGCAGCCCCTGGCAGCCCTGGGTACACCCATGCCCTGAGTTACAGGGTCTGATAGGGTGGCCCAGTACCAATTGGAAATGCACCTAGGGTACATGGAATCCATTTTAAAGAGAGAGCAGTAGGCCTGGGGTCCTGATTGGCAGGGTCCCAGGTCGACTATGTCAAAAACCAGCTAAAACACAGGGCAAAAAGTTGGGGGCAACCATAGTCAGGATGTACCTTCCTACAGCAGGACACAGTGTAAACCTCATTTTTAGGTTTTGGGACTGAAAAGCACTGCTGCTCTTTCATACTGTTAGACCAATGAGAAGTCATTCTTTCCAAAGTAATCTTTCTAATATGCTTTCAACGCTACTCAAATTAATGTAGTAAAAATTCTGACACCGTACCTGCCTCTTCAGCTTACGTTCCTTCTGAGACCCATAGTATGTAAGTATCTTGAAACTCGGACACCAACGTTTCAACTCCATCTCCCAATTGAGCATCACACTGGTTGGAACAATAATAAGATGAGGGCCCCAATTCCCTGTTTGGAATAGAAATGAATGTCAGCTAAAGAAAATATAATGAGTGATTTTAATATTGAAGCATTTTAGACATTTAAACCATGTATTCCTAACTGATATAGCACTTCTTAATAAGGAAAATGCTACTTACCACAGTATGTGTGAGAAGTTGGCCTGATATATAGTGCTCACTATTCTAGTGATCACTGTGTATCATACCAAACGACCCTTATTGATGATTGGTTGCAAGTCAACCTTATAGACCAGCTATCCTAGTAGCATGGACAAGAGCAGTCTTTAGGCTAAACTCTAGAGGGCATGTTAAGCCAGCTGTTATACCATCACATATACCCCATGAACACCAAGTGAAAGGACACCACACAAGTTATGAAAATAAAGTATATTTATTTAGAACAAGTCTACCCTGATCTCTTTATGAGTCAGGGAGCTAAGCACAATACAAAACTCTTATGAAAATACTTTAAGTTGCACAATTTACACAAATGCCCGAGGGGCACGAAAAACCATATACTCTAAAAGTGGAATGCGAAATACTAGAAGGTAAGTAACAAGATCCAGAGGCTTCAGGATCGCTAGGACTACACTACTAAACACTAAGGTTAGGAGCAGGAGGCCTAGGGAGATCGGGTGCAGTGTATGCACTCTCACGCGGGATGCGGGACAAAGTCTATGGAGGCTAGTATTTCTAAAGTTACTGTTTTCGGACGAATCCGACTAGGTAGACTTAAAACGAAAAAGGATCTGGACACTTGGATAGTGAACCTGCGTTGGAGCACCAAAATGCTCGGGTTACCTAGCCCAGGGGCTGCGGCTGCATAGGGTTCAAAAGACGTCGGGAATCCTCGTTGAAGTCTATGGAGCCTGAAAGAAGAAGTTGCTGGCAGGCGACCAGTGAAGATGTTCGGTGTGATCCAAGCCTGGATCGGTGATGGAGACGACCTGAAAGCAGAGGGGACTCAGTTCTTAATCACTAGCCAGTGATTGTGTGGGCACCAGGGTGGCACTGGATGAAGTCACCTCGACCAGGTGAGTGGGCGACGCTGGACTCTGCAGTCACACGGGCTAGGAGGCGTTGTCGGCGACCAGGCTGGAGGTGCGAGCTGTCCCACGAAGGTGTTGGACCCAATATGGGGGCAACAAACCTTGGCAAAGGCAAGTCCACGCGGTGGAGTCAAGATGGCGTCTGGAGTGGACCAGGAGGGTCCGGGGTGCTCCTCTTTTGGAAGGGAGCAAGGGCCAGTCTGGAGCAACCAGACCAGCGGTGAAATCGTCGTGGTACGTCGTCAGGAGGGCCACTAGCCAGCAGGCAAGTGACCGGACAACGCGGTGAGCAGCAAAGAGCAGAAGGGCCCCACGCAGATCTTGTGGATGCAGGGGGGCTGGACTTCGGTGCTGGAGCTGCTCAGAGTTGGGGCTTCTCAAACCCACGTGCACTCACTCGAGGGTCCCTCGGAGGTCGTGCTGGTTAAGCGTCGTGCAGGTTTTGAAGATGGCCGGTCCTTCAGGTCTCGTCACACCCACGAATCTCAGCTGGGCTGATGATGCATGTAGAGGTCAGAGATGCCAGGGAATCCGGGTCTCATCGAGCTGGTCAGTCTTGATCCGGAGGATGGACGTGCAGCAAACCGCAATGCTTAGGTGGTGCCTGCGGGTGCAGGGTGGCTACTCCTTAGCCACAAGGGAGAGTCTTCAAAGAAAGTCAAGAGTTCCTTTTTTGGAAAGTAGTTCAAGATTCAAGATGATCTAATTTGGGAAGGGGGCCCGCTCCTACCTTTATTCTAAGAAAAGGGGCTGGCACGCGACTAGGTCCTGCCCATGGGTGGGACCAGGAGGGGGGTGGTTACACCCCTCTCCCTTGTCCGGACTTTCCCCAGCTCAGGGGCTGGGGTGCCCCTGAAACTGGTTTGAGCCGGCATAAGCACAGTGAGCACCGGGGTGCCACTTGCAGTCACCTTCCTCTCAGCCCTGCCTACCTGGGATACACAAAACCCTGTCTGGGATGGTGCTAGCACCGCCCCTGACAAGAAACCCTTTGTCCGAGCTCTCCTAGCTGGAAGGACTACCAGCAGCAGGAGGTCAGACTTGTGTCACATAATTCCAAGCACTCTGCCTTCAGGATTGATAAGGCCTGCCATAGGAGTGACTGATAGGAATACATGTGTCCATTTTAGGGTAAGATATAGGGATACTATATCTAAAGCAAAGGGTGTTTACACCACCTTGCCCCAGCTGTCGTGCAGCCAGTTGTGTCAGATTTGGATGGCCAGCCAGGGGTGAAGAAGTGTCTGGAGTCTGAGTGGGCAAAATCGGTTGCTGAGGTTCCGTGACCGGAGACCTAGGTGCAGGTATCTCAGGCTGAGGAATAGGGTCCAGAACTGCTGCAGGTTGAAGTGGAGAAACAAACTGCCGTGGTGGAAAGTGTTGTCTGTAGTCAGCCAACATGGCTTGTAAGTCCTGGATGAGACCCGGTGGTAGATGGCTGGACTCTGAAGCCCGAGACTGCCTCTGGTATGCTGTATGATGAGGAACCACGATGTCCTCTTGATAGTAATGCTCCGTGTATTCGTCATCCTCCTCATCATCATCTTGACACTTAATGTTCAATTCCGAAGGATGGTGAGCTATCCCAAACGCTCCTTCATTATCATCATCATAATAATTATCCTCCTCTTCATGAGCATAAGTCTCAAGGAGGTGAGATGGCGTAAGCGGTGAAATATAGGAGCATTCTTGCCTTTGGTAAGATCTCAGTTGAAAAGCCTTTGAGGAAATAGGCGTAGAAAATGCTTGATCTGTGACTGGAGGCTTTATAGCAGCAGTGTCCATTGACATTGGTGGCTCTTTAGACAATGGAGACATTGGAGATTAAATCGCTGCCATAGGGATCTTGATGACAGACGATATCGACGGGACCATCGTAGACGGACGTCAACGGAACCATCGTCGACTGACTGGACGTCGACAGGACTGTCGTCGACTGACTCGACGTCGATGGGATCATCGTTGACGGGATTACCGTCGATGGACTCTACTTCTTAGTCGACAGGACGGTCCTCGACGGCACCTTAGATGTCTTTGTCGACAATGGAGGCTTCGTCGACGGTACCTTCGTTGGCGAGTGTTTAGACTTCGACGACGAAATAGTTTTCTTCGCCACAATGGAAATCCTGGTTGGCAGGAGAGGTGATAGCTGTAGAGGAAATTGTCGCCGTCGACGAAGGAGCTGAAGACGTGACGAACAAGTTACTTACCTTCGGTAACGCTTTTTCTGGTAGATACAATATCTGCCTGTGGATTCCTCACCTTGTGAATATCCCCCTTGCGTCAGCAACGTTCGGAAAATTCTTCGTAGCACGCCGGCGTGGACGACGTCATAGGAGCACGGCTTCGCGCGCGACTCCGTCTGACGTCACCGACTCCACATAAGGCCCACGTCGGCGTGATGACGTCAGTTCCGCCCTTTTTTCCGTGCTTTCGAGGCACCCGGACGGACCAACAAGTACATATATATATATATATATACACAATGTACACAGTACATGCAAAACAAATGCATTCAAAGTGCAAAACTATACAAAATCAGATAAAATCATAATTACATTTGCACATAACACCAGGTATAGCAGAGTGGACAACGGGGAGGCGGGTGGGTCAGTGAGGAATCCACAGGCAGATATTGTATCTACCAGAAAAAGCGTTACCGAAGGTAAGTAACTTGTTCTTCTGATAGATACATCTGCCGTGTGGATTCCTCACCTTGTGAATAGAGTCCCACAGCAGTCCCCACTCCCGGAGGAGGGTGTCCACCCTGCTACACCAGGAAATCTTGGAGAACAGAGCGCGCGAAGTGGCCGTCCCTCCACACCTCAGCATCCAAGCAGTAGTGCTTTGCAAAAGTGTGGAGGGAGGCCCAAGTCGCGGCCCTGCAAATGTCCTCAACAGGAACACCCCTAGACAATGCAGAAGTAGCAGACTTTGCTCTAGTTGAATGAGCTCTAATACCCTCAGGAGGGTCCTTACCCGCCAGAGAGTAGCAAATCTTGATGCACAGGATAATCCATCTGGAAAGTGTGCGCTTGTGCACCGCTCTGCCCTTCTTGCAGCCAGCAAAACCCACGAAGAGCTGATCGTCTATTCGATAGTCTTTAGTCCTATCAAGATAGAAGCTAACCGCTCTCTTCGGGTCCAGGCGATGAAGCCTCTCCTCCTCCTTGGAAGGGTGTGGGGGAGGATAAAAGGTAGGAAGGGTAATGGATTGACCTAGGTGGAAGGGAGTAACCACCTTAGGCAGAAAAGCAGCCCTGGTCCTAAGAACCATTCTTTCAGCATGGATGGACAAAAACGGGGGCTTGGAACTAAGAGCCTGAAGCTCACTTACCCTCCTTGCCGAGGTAATTGCAACTAAGAAGACCGTCTTAAAAGAAAGAAGCCTCATCGGACACTTGTGTAAGGGTTCAAACGGCGAACCCATCAGATAGGTTAACACAAGATTCAAGTCCCAATGAGGAACGATAAAGGGAGAAGGAGGGTACTTATTAGTGAGCCCCTTCAAAAATCTTAAAACCACAGGTGACTTAAAAAGAGAGAGCTGATCCGGCAAGCAGAGGAATGCCGACAAAGCCGAAAGGTAACCCTTGACAGTGGCAACAGCAAACCCCTGCCGTGCCAGAGAAAGAGCAAACAACAAAATATCAGACAAATGAGCCTTTAACGGGTCAACATCCCTCTCCCTACACCAAGACACAAACTTATTCCACCTATACGAATAAATGGACTTGGTGGAGTCACGCCTGGCAGAAAGTATGACATCCACCACATCGTTAGAGAGAGAGAAAGAGTTCAGATTGCCCCGTTCAATCTCCATGCATGAAGGTGTAATGTCTGGAGGTGGGGGTGTAGAACCTGCCCCTCCATCTGAGAGAGGAGGTCTGCCCTGAGAGGGAGACGGAGCGGCGGGTGAGAGGAGAGGTGGAGAAGATCTGTGTACCACACCCTTCTTGGCCAATCCGGGGCGACCAATATGACTTGGGCCCGGTCTTGGCGAATCTTCCTCAGAACCCGAGGAATCAAGGGTATGGGGGGAAACGCGTAAAGGAGCTGACCTCTCCAGCTCAACTGAAACGCGTCCCCCAGTGCTCCTTGCATCGGAAACTGGAGACTGCAGAATGACGGGCAGTGAGCATTCTCGTGAGTGGCAAACAGGTCCACCCGAGGGGTCCCCCACGTCCGAAAGACGTGACGAACCACCTCTGGATGAAGCCTCCACTCGTGGTCGGCAGAGAACTGCCGGCTGAGACTGTCCGCACGTACGTTCAGAACTCCGGCCAGATGATTTGCCATTAGGCAAATCTGGTGGTCCTGAACCCAGGACCAGAGACGCAGAGCCTCTCTGCAGAGACACTGCGACCCCACTCCTCCCTGCCTGTTGATGTACCACATCGCGGTCGTGTTGTCCGTCAGGACTTGGATTGACTGACCGCGAAGGGAAGGGAGGAAGGCCTTGAGCGCCAAACGTATCGCCCGCAACTCTAGAAGGTTGATGTGAAACAACCTTTCCTCTGGAGACCAAAGACCCTTGACCTCCAGATCCCCCAGATGAGCACCCCACCCTAGAGTGGATGCATCCGTTATCACCGTGGCCACCGATGGAGGAAGCTGAAAAGGCTTTCCTTGAGACAGATTGCCTTCCACGCCCCACCAAGACAGATCCGCCGCAGTCTCTCTGGAGATCTTCACTGACTCCCCGAGATCTCCGTTGTGTTGATACCACTGCCTGCGGAGGCACCACTGGAGTGCCCTCATGTGCCAGCGTGCATGGTTGACCAGGAGAATGCAAGAAGCCATCAGACCGAGCAGGCGAAGGACCTTCAGGACCGGAACAACCGCTCCATTGTGAAATAAAGGAATCATTTCCTGTATGTCGCGAATCCTTTGCGGAGGAGGGAATGCACGACATACAGTAGTGTCCAGTACCGCACCTATGAACAGGTTGCGCTGGGAGGGCACCAGGTGAGATTTGGGCACATTTATTGAAAAACCCAACCTGAACAACAGCTGCGATGTTTCTTGCAGGTGATGAAGCACCTTCTCGGGCGTCTCCGCTTTGATCAGCCAGTCGTCCAGATACGGGAATACAGGTATCCCCGACCTCCTGAGATGTGCAGCCACCACTGCCATCACCTTGGTGAAGACTCGAGGCGCAGTAGTAAGACCAAACGGAAGGACCGCAAACTGGTAGTGTTGCGATCCCACCGTAAAACGGAGATACTTCCTGTGCGACTTCAGGATCGGGATGTGAAAATACGCATCCTGCAAGTCGATCGACACCATCCAGTCTTCTTCCAACAGCGCTTGAAGAACCTGCGCAAGAGTGAGCATTTTGAATTTCTCCTGCTTGAGATAGAGATTCAAAATCCTGAGGTCCAGGATTGGACGTAACCTGCCATCCTTCTTGGGGATCAGGAAATACCGGGAGTAGCATCCCTGACCCTTTTCCTGCTCTGGAACCACCTCTATCGCACCTTTCTTGAACAAAGCCAGGACTTCTTCCTGCAAGCGAACAAGGTGGTCCTCCGAACAAAAACCCTGGCAAGGAGGGTAATTGGGAGGGAACTCCTGGAAAGGAAGTGCATACCCATTTTCTACGAGATTGAGAACCCAAAGATCCGATGTAACCGATTCCCAATCCCGTAGAAAATGAGTAAGCCGGCCCCCCACCGGAGCCACATGATCCAGAATGGCGGATCTAGGGCTGCTTTGCTGCAGGGGGAGGGGGTTGGCTATTAGAGGAAGAGGAGGAGGAGGAGGAGACCTGGCGCCCACGACCACGGCCCCTTTGCTTTCCTCTGTAGGATTTATACAGAGGATTCTGGCGCTGCTGCTGCTGCTGCTGCTGTCCTTGATTGTAGGGACGAAAATTGGGTCTGCCAAAACCCCTATACTTTCTAGTCGCAGAGCCCCTCGTCTGAAGGCCCAAAGACTTCGCCGTAGCCCGACTGTCTTTGAATCTCTCCAGGGCTACGTCAGCCTTCTTCCCAAAGAGACCTGTCCCATCAAATGGTAAGTCCAACAGAGTAGACTGAACGTCAGAAGAAAAATCGGAAGACTTAAGCCATGCGGCCCTTCTTGTAGCCACAGTGGAGCCCATAATTCTGGCAACAGAGTCCGCCGTGTCCATACCACTCTGTATGACCATACGAGCTGCAGCCTGAGTATCAGCGACCACCTCGTTAAAATTCTTCTTATCGTCCTCTGGAAGCTTAGCAGAAAGCTGTTTGACAGAGTCCATCAACGCGTGAACGTATCTCCCCAAGAGGCAAGTAGCATTGGTGGACTTCAAGGCCATGCTACCCGAGGAGAAAATCTTTTTAGCAGACTGGTCCAGTTTCTTTGAGTCCTTGTCTGCTGGCACCTGAGGGAAAGAACCCGCAGCCCTGCTGGAACAGGCGGCCTGCACTACCAGACTCTCCGGTGCAGGATGCGTGGAAAGAAATTCAGGGTCATCAGGAGCCACCCTATAACGCCTTGCCACTGACCTGGAAACTGCAGGAGCAGATAAAGGCCTCTTCCAGACCTCCTTTATCGGTTCAGTCAATGCATCCGTAAAAGGAAGCGTAGGCTCCACAATTGAAGAGGGTGAATGCAATACTTCCGTAAGGATGTTAGGCTTGTATTCAACTGTGGGCAAAGTCAAGCCTAGCAACTCTGCAGCCTTCTTTATGACGACATGATAGGGTGCCCAGTCCTTAGATGGTGTGTCAGAAACGGTTGGCAAACCCCATTCAGGAGAAAGTTCCAAGCCACTTGCATCCTGAAGGTCCTCAAAACAATCCCCCTCATGCAACTCTCCTTCCTCAACCTCGGAGTCCACAAACCCCTTCTCCTCCAAGAGGCGTTGAGGGTCGGACGGACGGACCGAAGTCGATGGATCCGGTAACGACTCCGACGGCGCCGGAGCCGACGTCGAGCGAGGAGCCGGAGGACGGGAAGTGCCACGATCCGAATCCACCCGAGGCCGATCCGGAGTCGGCGAAGCCGCATGCGAAGTCGACGACCTCGGCGGCGCCGTACCGAGCCAAGGAGTGCAAGGCGTCGGCATAAACGGCATAAAGGGGGCCGGGGCATAAGCCTGGGGCACACCCAAATTGAAAGACAAAGGACCCATGGGACCCATAGGCGCACCAGCGGGGTACATCGCCCTCGAGTAAACCCCAAACATGGCGTTCAAAAATTGCGAGGGATCCTGACCTGGACCTGGAAAGGGTGGGTACGAACCCAACGGCCGCTCCGAAGGAGGCTGATCCGGCAAAGGCGCACCCTGGCCCTCTTGTTCTTCAGGCTCCACAATCGGAGTCGGTGCTCGAGGAACCTCTTCTTCATGCACCGATGAATGGTGCGACTCCAGATCCGGTTCCGGCTCATGAACTGGAGAACCAACGAGAGATTGAGCTGGAGAAGGAGACACGAAGTCCTTATGATGCTTTCTCGACTTCTTCCTCGAATCCGAAGACTCCTTGCCAGAGTGGTGTCTGGAGTGATGTTTACTCCTCTTATGCTTCTTTCTCGATGAGCCCGAAGCATGGCCCGAGGCCGACTTGGAACCGGACCTCGACCTCCCTCTGGACCTTGATCTCTCTCTCGACCTCGACTTGGCCTTCGAAGCCGACCTCGACTTCGCCCTCGAAGCCGACCTTGACTTCGACCGCGACCGTTGTCTCGACTTCGAGCGCCTGGACACTGACCTCGAAGACCTTCCGGCTTCCCTTTCCTTCACCTTAGCGAGCAGAAGCTTCGCCTCCCGCTCACGCAAGGCTTTGGGGTTCATCTTGTCACAGGAACGACAGTTCTTGACATCGTGTCCCGAACCAAGACACCATAGACAGTCGGGATGCGGATCGGTGATCGACATCATCCGGGAGCAGGAACCACACTGTTTGAAACCTGTCTTCCTCGACGACATCTCCGGCGATGAAGCGAAATCCGACAGAGAAACAATAACAGCTAAACAGCTAATAGATACAAAAGTATCGCAGAAGATCCCAGAAACCGTTAGCGTCGACGACGCGGAAAAAAGGGAACTGACGTCATCACGCCGACGTGGGCCTTATGTGGAGTCGGTGACGTCAGACGGAGTCGCGCGCGAAGCCGTGCTCCTATGACGTCGTCCACGCCGGCGTGCTACGAAGAATTTTCCGAACGTTGCTGACGCAAGGGGGATATTCACAAGGTGAGGAATCCACACGGCAGATGTATCTATCAGAAAGAGATGGTAGTCATAGGAAAAGCTGAGGAGACAGAGCAGCTTTTACTCACAGTTTGAAGCTTTTTAGAGGCCTTAAGAGCTGAAGCCTCAGATAAAGATGATGGAGATCTCTGAAAATCCAGAAGTGGAGCGGGAGGTCTTGACGTGTTTTCTCCCCTCACTTGAAGAGACATCATGTGATCTTGCTCTTTTACTGGAGGTTGAGGCTCTGTCATCATCCTCAGCCGAAGAAGATTTGAGCCATAAAAGGACTCTGGCCTCCATATCCCTTAAGGTCTTAGAAGGGAAGGTGCAGCAGATTTTACAATTTGCCTCATGCTTAGGATAGAGGTAATAAATACAGTCCTTATGTTGATCATCAACATGGACTCTTTTCTTGTCACATGTTCTGCAAGGTCTAAACAAGGCCTTCTTGTCAGACATCCTGAAAAATGGAAAAAACTGAGTAGAGACTCGGGAGACTCCCTTCCACACGACGTGCGATGAAAATCTGAGGAGAACTGGCTCTGCAGAGAGGGTTTTAGAGGGTGCTGTAAGCTGATTGGATGGGACAACATTCTTAGTCCTTTTGGCATAATGAGGTGGATAGGCTACTGCAGTTTAGGCCTCAGCACCTTTCTCTTGGGCCTTCTACTATAATTTACTTTTGGCACTGCTTTTTTATATACCGTGGGACTCCCACCTCAGTGACGGGGAATGATTCAGGCATGTGAATCTATGAAAGATACCCCAATACAGGCATGTGAATCTATGAAAGAGACCCCAATACTAGATAACTGTGAACCCCAGGTTGTGAATCAGTTGGACTGTTTTTCAAGTGTGTTTTATGCAGCTCTGTTGCAAGCTGGCTTTTATTAGCCAATCATCTAGGTAGGGAAATATGTGAACGTGCAGTCTTAGATGAGCCGCGACTGCTGCTAGACACTTGGTGAAAACCCTGGGTGCTGTAGTTACTCCAAATGGGAGTACTTTGAATTGATAATGTTGTCCGCCCGTCAGAAATCTAAGATATTTCCGGTGAGCAGGGTGAATGGGAATATGGAAATATATGTCCTTTAAGTCCATGGTGGACAAAAAGTTGCCTTGCTGAAGGAGTGGGAGCACTTCTTGGAGTGTGACCATGTGAAAGTGGTCCAATTGAATGTACTGATGTAGTTCTCGGAGGTCTAGTATAGGCCAGAAAGAGCTGTCCTTTTTGGAAATTAAAAAATACAGGGATTACACTCGAGTCCCTTGGCACTGTAATGGGACTGGTTCTATAGTGTGTTTTTCCAAGAAAGAGTACCTCCTGCTTTAGGAGGGTGAGATGCTCTGGCGACATTGTATGTGATCTTGGATGGGTCTTTGGGGGAGTGTCTGTAACCTCCAGGCAGTAACCATACTGGATAATTTGTAGTACCGACTCATCTGAGATGAGATTAAATTCCAGACAGGCAGCAATTGGGAGAGTCGTCCCCCGACAGGAGTGAAATGATCAGGGGATAAAGGAAGCAAGTCACTGTTTGTTTGAGACGGAAGTGCGGGTAGTTTCCTCTGCCTCTTTCCTTGCCATTGTTTCCTCTAAAACCTCCTCTGAAATAACCTCTTGAAGAGGGGGATTGATTATTGCCCTTGTAAGAGGAGGAGGGATTTTCAGTGGACACGATTTTTGTACCACCACTGTAAAAGGATCGACGAAAGGAACCCTTAGTGGCAGGTAACTGCAAAGACCCCATGGATTTTGCGACCTCAGTGTCTTTCTTTATCTTTTCCAGTGAGGTATCAACATCTGGACCAAAGAGGTGCTCCTTATCGAACGGTTGAATAAGGATGAAGGTTTGCACCTCCGGCTTGAAGCCTGATATTCTTAGCCAAGCATGTCTGCGTAAAGTATGCTGGTGTTGACTGCACAAGATGCTTTGTCTGCTGCATCTAGGGCACACCTAATGAATGTATTGGTAATACGTTTATTTCCTAAATGTACGAGTTACTTACCTTCGGTAACTATTTATCTGGTAGAGAGGTTGCCTTAGTGCTGACACCTTGGAGGATTGCTGTTGCTGTTCAAGCGCCACGCGCTACACATAATTATCTTACCGGCGCCTTTGCCCGCCCGCCTCCCGCTCCCATCCAGCTCCAGAACTCGTCGAGCGGAGCGCGGTGCTGGGCGAAGGAGACTACAACTCCCAGCAGCCCTAGCGGCACCGGCCGCGTCAGTTTCGCGCCAGGAGGCGCAGAAAAACGGACTCACCCCGGTCGAGGGGGTTGCCTTAGTGCTGACACCTTGG
The DNA here is from genome assembly GCF_964263255.1 of Lissotriton vulgaris. NCBI lineage: Eukaryota > Metazoa > Chordata > Amphibia > Caudata > Salamandridae > Lissotriton > Lissotriton vulgaris. Next base: position 57,466 of record NW_028249409.1, read on the forward strand.
AGGATTGCTGTTGCTGTTCAAGCGCCACGCGCTACACATAATTATCTTACCGGCGCCTTTGCCCGCCCGCCTCCCGCTCCCATCCAGCTCCAGAACTCGTCGAGCGGAGCGCGGTGCTGGGCGAAGGAGACTACAACTCCCAGCAGCCCTAGCGGCAACGGCCGCGCCAGTTTCGCGCCAGGAGGCGCAGAAAAACGGACTCACCCCCGTCTCGCGGGACGCGAGCGGGACGCCGGGCTAAGCCCGGGCAAAGGGCGGGCCCTCTGTGGCCCTCAGTGGCCGAGGTAGGCTGGGCTGGGCCCACTTTTTAACAATATTTTCAAATATAACATCAGTCGATATAGCTGACGATTACTTGGCGAGGAGACCATTCTCTCATTTGGTCTGGCATATACAGCATAACCCGTGCATTGACTTTTTATAGTTCAAGACAATCCATTTCCAATTTTTTATCACAGATTTTAATTTTACAAATACTGTTGTCACAAAACGGCTGACAGGTTTCTGCAGTGCGCACTATGTCAGCTAGGAAATTACGCTCTGGAAGAACGCTTGAAGGGCGGTCAAATGCATTAATAAGATCGAACCCCTTGCAGAACAAATACGCTAATAGCTTGCAATTGAAGGGACAAATGCAGTTAATGGAAATTTGGGAAAATTCGGCCAAAAAGGAAATGGAAAGATCTCCTCCAAAGGATGAGGGGTCGCTACCACAATTAGATTTTCCTTTTGAGTCTGATTTTAATCAAGACTCAATCACAATGATTCTACCAATTTCTAAGGAGGCAATTACTTTGCCAGCTTCTACTGACAGTGAGCTCCCTAAGTTGTTATCGTCAAATTTAGAAGTAAAACAGCAAAATGAGAAAGTCGGACAGATGGAGATGGATGCAGTGGAACTATCTATGTTGTCCAGTATTGATTTAGAACTTTGTGGTCGATACATGGATGAGGGAAAGGGGAACCAATCCGAACTGAACAAAACCCCTAACAAAGTAAATCCCCCTGGACTAACATTATATAGTAGTACTCCTTCCATTGCATCCAATGACATTCCCTCTATGCAAAGTGAGATGAAATCTCCAAACCTAAATTTATCAGGGATTCGAGCCTATGTAGAGTCTGAATATCCAAAAAATGAAAAACCGATCTCAGACTCTTTAATAGCTCTTGAGGACCTACTGGCCTCTATATTATTGCTATTAGGAAAATTTGCTGTGAGTACTGATTGTATTATGGACTCAGTAACTGAGATTTTGAAAGTATTAGTGGCAAAGCATACGGAGAATGGAATAGTCACTCCCAGTAATCCAGTGATCTCAAATACTGCGGAAAGCAATAACATATTAAGAAAAACTCCAGTGGTTGGGCCAACGCTCCAGGTGGATGTTCATGAGCGTGTTGAATCTACAATACCAACCTCCACAATAAAGCTGAATGAAAAACAAAGAGACTCTATAGTGATGGAAGAAAGTTCACGCCTCACATCTGAATCTACAGCAAAGAGTCAAATAAAGGAGGAAGAATGCCCTGTAGAGGACAATCAAACCACTGGAAATGCGTTATTCCCTATCTTTAATCATGACAAAAAAGAATATGAATTACCATCTGGTACTAAGGGAATCAAAAAGGGAAAAGGTAAAAAATATAAAGGAAAGAATAGGAAGCCAGTTCGCAAGTATACGAGGAGACGACAAAGGCAAGTTATATTTCAACAACATTTAAATGAAGCTTCGGATGAACTCGAAATCTCAGAAAACTCCATATTAGATACCAATATGAAACTGGCAGAGGCTTGTGTCACCAGTTCTGTTGTGAAAGACATTCCTGCTGTCAATATTAGTGATGGAAGAGCCCCATATTCTGAGATTAACGAGTCAGAACCACGTGTATCAGCAGAAGAAAACATAAGAATTGAGACTACGGCAATACGGACACTTAATCCATCTGCCCCTATTTTTCGATTGCCTTCTGAAGTACCACTGGTATCAATAAACGTGCCACCGAAAGATGCTCCGGTGTGGGTAGATACACTGTCATTGGACTTTTTGCCATTATTCGACTCTGACTTGACTCTGAATAGGTCATGGCTGCTTAGCTGCCTTAAAGATATTGAAAGTTTAAAATTAATTCAGTCAAGTGACATCGATCTGGTTTCATTAGTAACATGTGAGAATGGCCAACGAGCAAGGGTTAAATTCTGCTCAAAAATAATTGCTAATATCATTCTCCAGCAAGCAGAAGCTTTTCAATGTCGAGGTATAGATGTATTACCATTTACTAGTATTTGCTGTAGAGAAGGACCATTTAAATTGGGTGTTAAACAAAATGTCTTGTCCGCTTGTAACAAGGATTTAAAAATCTGTGTATCAAGGGGAAAGCGTATGGTTTCAAAGATTCCAACATGTAATGAGAACGTGATTCCGTCTCAATGTCATGACCCCCAGCAATGGAATTGGCTACCTGGAGCATTATCGAGCAACACATCGATTAGTAAATGTCTATTTCAGCATCTTTAACAGACAATTAAATATTATCTCTTGGAATACTGCAGGACTGTACAATTCCCCTGAGAAATTGAACTATCTTCTTTCTCTGAATGCTGATGTATTGTGTATCCAAGAAACATGGTGTAAAGATATACAATATGGGGGGAAAGACTATTTTGTTTTTGAGGCCCCCGCTACACCATCAAATAGAGGTCATGCAAAAGGGGGAATTGTCTGTTTTTTATCTAACGCTTTTCAATGGCAATTCTCTCATTATATTGATATTAGTAAACTTTTTCAAGTAATAACCATCAATAACCTAGCTTTAGAAGGTACTCGAAAGTCACTTGCAATTATTAATGCATATATACCGCCAGAACATAATTTTAATCCTGTCTTAAAGCGAATGTTCTCGTACATAAAACAGTTGTTAGAGGGGGCTGTGCCTCCATATATCCTTCTTATGGGTGACCTGAACAGTAAAGTCTCTAACACAAGTTTAGAGCTATTTAGAAATAAGGCAAAGGAAGAAGCGTATAATATACCTCAATCTGTATTTCCTAATAAAATAAAAACCAACAAAAGAGGAAAGATCTTATTAGAGGAAATAAGTTTGGTAGAGGGGCTTATAGTAAACGGCAGAATGCCCTCTGATGTCCCAGCTAAGTTCACTCATGGGTCATATAGAGGTGAATCTATTTTAGATTATGTTATCACAGACTATGAGACGTACTCGTTTATCCAGGATATTGTGATTTCTAACTCTATTTTGAGTGATCATAAAATCGTTAATATAACAATTTCCCTCCAACCCCCTGTGACTGAGTCCTGGTCTTTGAGTAATACAGGAATCACTATTAAGCATAAGGGAGGGAGATGTTTCTGGGATTCTAGCTCTGTAAGGAACGTTCAAAGTATTCTTGCCCAAACCATATTGGAACTAGATGAATGGCAAGGTTCAGAACTCCTTAAGTTTGAAATACTATCGCAGAAACTAAGAAGGGAGGCAAAGATAAATAGAAAACCTAAGAATCTCCCACGCCCTCCGCCTTTATTACTATCCTTAAATAAGGAAGTAAATAAACTTGTTAGGCAACAATATCTAAACAGAACTAGAGAAAATGAACGTAATTTAGCCTTACTCAAAAGAAGAAGGAATAGATTAAAAAATAAATTAAAGAAAGAAAAAGAAGACAAGCTATGGATACGGTTAAGAGAGGCATCTGTCAATAATAATTCTAGAGACTTCTGGTCTGTAATAGGAAAAGGATGCGGAGCGAGAACTCTTCCCACTCCAGTTTCTATTGCAGAGGAAGTATGGATGACATTTATCTCTAATCTCTACGCTTCCAACGGAGTGGAGGATAATAATTTGGAATTAATCCTGAATAAAGACAATAATATAGATCTTCCTACTGAGGAATCCATAGCAGCTGTGATAAGAAGTATGCGCTCTTCCGGAGCCATGGGCCCGGATGAATTGCCCATGACTATAATAAAGCAGGATGTTACTTCATGGAGTAAGATATTACTCCCACTGTTTCATACATGTTTTATTACTAAATTAGTCCCCAATTCTTGGAGGGGTAGTATTCTGATTCCCATATTTAAAAAGGGAGAACGGGATAACCCTAAGAATTATCGCTTAATAGCACTTTTAGATTCAATAGGGAAAATTTTCGCAAAATGTGTTCTACTATTAATTATGAAATGGATAGATGTAAATGATATCTTACCTATGCAGCAAACTGGCTTTCGTAAAGAGCATGGAACTCTTGATAACTTAACTGCCTTACAGGTGCTTGTAGACAAATATGTCCGTGTTCGAGGAGGCGGAATATATGTGGCATTCATTGATTTTTCAACCGCGTTTGATAAGGTAGATCGGTCAATGCTATGGAAAAAACTTGCCACAATGGGTATGCCAGTATATCTACTAGAATTGGTAAAGTCCCTTCACACCAACACATGGTGCAAGTTGTTACTAGGTGGGGAAAGGGGACTTTCCCAATCAATCCCTTCCCCGAATGGATTAAAACAAGGGTGCATATTGGCCCCTATACTGTTCTCCCTATATACAGCAGACCTACCTTCCCAAATAACATCTAGTGGAGGACTAGCCCCAAAAATTGGGGGAGTACCGATATCTGTTTTAATGTATGCAGACGACATACTTGTGCTTGATTTAACCCCGAAGGGCCTGTCAAATCGCCTGCATGCATTAACACTCTTCGCAGAAACACACTTTATGAAGATTAATGCTACTAAAAGCAAGATTATGTGCATTTTCGGTAAGAAAAAATGCAGGTCTGCAAACTATAACTGGATATTAGGAGGACAGAAATTAGAGGTCGTTAAAACCTACACCTTTTTAGGAAAAATAATTACAGCAAACATAAGTGAGACTGCCCACATAGAGCACAATTCTCGTAAAGCATTATCACATGGGATGGGATTGTGTTCCTTATATAATGCTACGGGGAAGAGACATTTCACATTATTCCTTGATGTATTTAAAGCAAAGATACCCGCTACTCTCCTGTATGGGATTGAATTAGTGGATTTAAAACACTGGGGATTTGTGCAGAAAACAGAAGGAAAGATCTTAAGGAAAATATCTTCTCTTAATACGGCCTGCTCTGACATTTCATGCAGGCTAGAATTTGGTTTGAGAAGTGGTTGGGTACAGGGGTTGATTGCCCTTGTAAGATGGGTAGCCTGTCTGGTTAGAGGTAAAATTGGTTCCCTTAGAGAAGCGATTAAAAGAGAACTTTTGGGGGACCTCAACGACTTCTCTTTATTGGTAAAAAACTTTAGAATGGCTGTAAGTCTACTAGAGTTGGATGCAAACATCTTGTTCTTATTAGACCCTGTTGAACTTAAGATGAAATTAAAAAATGCATCCTGGGAACTATGTTACAAACTAGATAGGATAGCCCAATCAAGAAAAAAAGAAAGACAATCTCTGTTAAATACATATTTATTTAAACAGCCCCAACAATATCTTATTTGGAACATCCCTCATAGAGTCAGAAGGTTATGGTTTTTATTGAGACATGATCTGCTTCCTTTAAATTCTCTTCACGCAAAATGGTACGGTGTGTCTCCTGTATGTAATTTCTGTCATAAAGCTGTACAGAATCGTAACCATGTTTTGTTTGTATGTAAGGTATTGCGCCCTTTTCGCCTTAAATGGCTAAAACCAATTTGTCTGCAACTAGGAATTTTAAATGTAAATACTTTTCTCCATGCACTTTATTGCCCGCCTAATGAAATGTTTTGCTGCAGAATTTTTAATTTTTTAAAAAGTTTTTTAGATATTTATTAATAATGCACGGGGAATTGCTGGGGATTGCTCGACTAATGATTGTATGTGTCTCCTCGCTTATGCTCGACTGTATGGTTTTACTTTGTTGTTTTTTTTTTTTGTGATGTATACTGTCTGTTTTACTTTATGTGGCCCTCATCGAGAGCCAAAACATAATAAAACTTTGAACTATATAAACTATATAAACTTGGTAGAGAGGATTCTGTCTGCAGATTCCTTAACGTAGAATTATCTGCAGGAGTGAGACTGGATCCGGAAAATTTTCTTTACCACAGCATCTCTGCGGCCGGGGGTGGTACCACGTGACTCCGCCCTGACGTCATCCACGGGCATGAATTCAGCTAGGTCACATTAGCCCCGGCGCACTGACATCAGTTTTCTTCTGAGAACTTTTCCGCACCACAACGCAGAGCCATTACAAACATAAACTGTGAGAATATGGGAACAGTGTGCGAAATAGCAGATAAACAGAAAGGAAAGAAGCAAATGGAGAGCAACAGCACCATTCGGAGAGGTGCCAGGCTCTGTGGCACTGAAAGTCATAGAAGGGAAGAGTTGAGCACAGCTACTGCAAAGCAACCTTGCAAGCAAATACAACATTCTCCCTGGAGACAGAAAAAACATTGCAAAAATGTTGCAGCAGACTAAAGAAGCCTGCAACCACAGCCAATTAACAGTGAAGAACAAGAAGTCCAGAACAGAAGAGTAACAACAAATTACCCTAAGACAACACCATCAAGGAGAGTCACGTCTCCTGAAAGGAGCCAAGGGCTGAGGCACAGCTAAGAGACCCCAACGCAGTGGACTGCACATGAGTCCGAAATTACAAGCAAGGAAAAAGGGAGAAAGTATGAGATGGCCCCACACTGGCAACACCAGAATTTGTCGTCTTAGATGAGCTTCAACTACTGCCAGACATTTGGTGAAGACCCTGGGTGCTGTAGTAACTCCGAATGGGAGTACCTTGAACTGGTAATGCAGTACAAACCTGAGATATTTCCTGTGAGAGATGTGAATGGGAATATGTAAGTAGGCATCCTTGAGGTCTAGAGTGGCAAGGAAGTCTCCTTGTGATAGCAGAGGAAGGACCTGTTGAAGTGTGACCTCGTGAAAATGGTCTGAATGTATGTACAGGTTTAGGGGTCTTGGATCCAAAATGGGTCTGAGAGAAGAACAATAGTTACTTACCTGTCATCTGTGGTTCTCCAGTATTGGTGTCTTTCATAGATTCACATGCCTGAATCATTCCCAGTCGTCTGAATGGGAGTCCCACGGTACATAAAAAAAGCAAGAAAATGCCATAATAACATAGGAAAAAACTAGAAATTCCCAGCCAGGAAGTAAAGTAGTCAAAGCCACAGGAGAAAAAACTTCCACACTCATGACTATCCTAGTCATTTTGTATAGTCCAAACTACAGCACCCACCAGAAGGTTCTCCCCAGAGGCACAGGCTCTCAGATTTTCTCGCAAGGAGTGTAGGTAAATCAATGTAGCCTAAGAGCCTCTGAGGGAGGTGGGCGGGTTGCATGTGAATCTATCAAAGACACCAATACTGGAGAACCACAGATTACAGGTAAGTAACTATTGTTCTTCACCAGTATTAGGGGTGTCTTTCATAGATTCACATGCCTGAATCAAGAGTAGAAAGCAGTACATATCCGTGATTGGCAGACGCTAATGGTAGCATAAGCTCGTCAATATTAGAAGCACATAACAATGCAATATGTAAAACTACATCAGTAAAAGCATAGTAGAACGCAATCACTTGATCATATGCATAACAGAAACATAACAAGCGTCCGACAGCAGGAATAGGAGGTGGGATACAGAGGCTCACCTTAGAGGAAAAGATTTCGTAGAACTGCTCGAACCACGGAAGCATCGGTCTCACTGGCTGCATCCAAACAATAGTGTTTGGTGAAAGTATGGCGGCTGGCACAGGTTGCCGCTTTGCAGATGTGCTGAAGAGGAACTCCAGCAAATAATGCCGTAGGGGAAGTCACTGCTCTTGTAGAATGCGCTCTAGGAGCTGCTTGCAGAGATCTTCCTGCTTGTGCGTGACAAATATGCAATAGCTTCAGATATCCATCTTGCAATTGTTTGTTTAGAAACTACCTGTCCCTTACGAATTGTCCCATAAGTGACAAATAGTTGATCAGACCCGCGCAATGTAGATGTTCTTTGCAAATAGAATTTTAGACATCTTTTAAAGTCCAGAGTATGCAATGCCTTTTCCGCAGGTGTCTGAGGGTTAGGAAAAATTTTCTTTAAAACCACCGGTTCATTCAGATGGAAATCGAAGGTACTTTTGGAATGAATTTTGGATTGGTGCAGAGCACCATAGAGTCATTTGTGAACTGTAAGAAAGGATGAAGAACAGTAAAAGCCTGGATATCGCTGACTCTCCTAGAGGAGGTTAGGGCCAGTAGAAGTGACACCTTCCACATAAGAAATTTCAGGTCTGCTCTGTGGATGGGTTCGAATGGGTGTCGCATGAGTTGTGCCAACACTACATTGAGATGCCACGATGGAGGTGGACGACGTACCGGAGGGAACATTCTAAAAAGGCCTTTAAAGAGTTGCTGTATTATTCTCGCAGAGTTAAGAGAATTGGTCCCCTCTTGTCGATATCTTGAAATCGCTGCCAGGAAAACTTTTAGGGTAGCATGAGATAACCCTGAGCGAGCCAGATGTAGGAAAAAAGGCAGTATCTCCTCTGGTTTAGTTGAAAAGGGGTGAATTCCAGCTGAACTACACCAGACACAAAAATGAAATGGAAATGGGGTTACCTTTGTGGTGTGGCCCAAAGGCAACAAAGTTGTTTAGTTTTCCTAAAATCCTTGGTCCTATCGATGTAGTACATCAGGGCCCTCTTGACGTCAAGGGCCTGGAGCATCATCTCCGCCAATGACTCAGGATTTTGGAAGAAAACAGGCAATTCAATAGTCTGGTTAATATGGAATTGGGAGACAACCTTAGGAAGGAACTTGGGGTTAGTGCGAAGCACCACCCTGTTGGAATGAACTTGAATAAATGGCTCTTGGATAGTTAGTGCCTGGAGTTCACTAACTCGCGGCAGCGATGTAATCGCTATGAGGAAAGCCACTTTCCACGTCAAGAATTGGATCTCGCAGGAATGCAGTGGTTCAAAGGGAGGACCCATCAGCCGTTGAGGACCACATTGAGGTTCCACTCCGGAGCTGGTGGAGTCCGCGGGGGAATGACTCGTTTGAGTCCTTCTAGAAAGGCCTTAATGGCAGGCACTCTGAAAAGTGAGAAGTGCTGCCTGTTCTGGAGATAAGCGGCCATCGCGGATAGATGTATGCGAATGGAAGCATAGGCCAGATTACATTTGTACAGATGGAAAAGGTAACAAATGATGTTCTGGATAGATGCATCTAGCGGGTTAATGTTGTGGTCAGTACAATAAATGACAAACCGCTTCCATTTTGCCGCATAGCATGCTCTGGTGGTGGGCTTTCTTGCCTGCCGAATGATGTCCATACAATCAGAAGGCAGGTACAGGTAGCCAAAATCTAAGACTTAAGGAGCCAGATCGCCAGGTTGAGCTGTTGCGGATCCGGATGCTGAATGTCGCCATGGCTCTGCATCAGAAGGCTGGGTGTGAGGTGTAGCCTCTGATGCGGTACCACGGACAGTTCTAGAAACGTGGTGTACCATGGTTGGCGAGCCCACGTTGGAGCAACCAGGATGTTCTTTGCAAATAGAATTTTAGACATCTTTTAAAGTCCAGAGTATGCAATGCCTTTTCTTGCGTGCCACCAGCGGTATCAGAGGTGCTGGGGGAAAAGCGTACGCAAATTTGCCTGACCAGTTCATCCATATCGCATTGCCCTGCGACTGTGGGTGTGGGAACCGAAGCTTTGGCATTTTGCGTTCTCCCGTGTGGCGAACAGGTCTATCTCTGGATGACCCCACCTTAGGAAGTACGGTTGAAGTACCGATGGATGTATCTCCCACTCGTGCATTTGGTGGCTGTGCCTGCTGAGCAGGTCCGCCATCTGATTGTCCTTGCCCGGGAGGTGTTCCGCCATGAGGAAGATGTTCCTCTGCATGGCCCACTTCCACATACTCTGAGCCAGATGAGACAGCTGCGGAGTGTGTGTTCCTCCCTGCTTTTGAATGTAGTACATGGCCGTCATGTTGTCCGTTGCACAGATGTACTTTGAAGGCTTTGAGTGCCATGAAGATCGCCATCAGTTCTAGAACATTGATGTGCATCTTCCGTTGCTGTTGCGTCCATAGTCCCTGCACCGTGTAATGGAGTACCTGAGCTCCCCAACCCTGGAGAGAAGCGTCCGTCGTCAGGATGAGCTGTGGCACAGGCTCTTGGAACAGTCGGCCCTTGCAAAGGTTTTGTGGATTCCACCAATGCAGAGAGTTGTATGCCCGACCGCTCACCAACACTAGGTCTTTCAACGGCCCGTGAGCCTGAGTCCACTGACGTGCCAAGCACTCCTGAAGCGGGCGCATATGTAGTCTCGCGTGCGGGACTATGGAAATGCAGGAGGCCATCATGCCTATCAACTGCATGAACACTCTTGCTGGAAGCGAGTGTTGAGGTCTGAATTTTTGTATCAGCAATTGAATGCTGCTGACTCACTAAATTTGGCTGTGCTGTGGCAGCCAGAGTGTTTATAGCCGCACCCAGATACTGCCGTACGTGGGCGGGCTGGAGGTGGGATTTTGGGTAATTCAGTGAGAATCCCGGATCGTGCAGGAGGTGAATGGTGTGGGACATGTGGGCGGCACACTGCTGGGCTGACTTTGCCTGGATGAGCCAGTTGTCCAGATAAGGGTAGACGTGGATGTTCCGTCTCCTGAGGTGCGCCGCTACTGTCGCCAGGCACTTTGTGAACACCCTGGGTGCCGTGGTGACACCGAAAGGCAGAACCTTGAACTGGTAGTGCTGGTTTTGTATGGTGAACCGGAGGTACTTCCTGTGTGAAGGGTGCAGTGGAATGTGAAAGTACGCATCCTTTAGGTCTAAAGTTGCGAGAAAGTCCCCCTGACTGAGCAACGGGAGCACTTGCTGCAGGGTCAGCATATGGAAGTGCTCCGACAGGATGTACTGGTTGAGTGGCCTGAGGTCCAGTATGGGCCTGAGGGACCCGTCCTTTTTTGGGATTAAGAAGTACAGGGAGTAAACCCCTTTGCCTCTTTCTTGCATAGGCACGAGCTCTATTGCTCCTTTTTGCAGCATAACTGTGACTTCCTGCTGCAATAAGTGCAAATGCTAGGCCGACATAGGACGGTTTCTTGGGGGCATGTTGGGTGGAGTGGACGTTAACTCCAGACAATAACCGTATTGAACAAGTTTCCTGACCCACCTGTCTGTGGTAATGGACTTCCAGACCGGCAGGAACTGCTGGAGTCTCCCCCCAACCGGTGTTGTGTGGTCGGGGGGCAGTGACAAGGCGTCACTGTTTGCTGGTGGCAGAGGATCTGGGGCTGTTTCCACGACCTCTGCCCTTTGCGCTGTTACCACGATATCCACCTCGACTCTTGTTGGTGTATGTGGACTGAGTGTTGCCCTTGTAGTACTGCGTGGACTGGGAGAGCTGGCCTCTGGAAATGCCTCTAGTGCTTGAGCGACGAAAAGACCCACCCCGAAACTGCTGGGACTGTAAGGCACCCATGGATTTTGCAGTCTCCGTGTCATTTTTTATTTTTTCTAGGGTGGTGTCAACCTCCGGGCCAAACAGGTGATCTGGGTTGACTGTTTGGTTCAAGATGGTTGTTCGTATTTCTGGCTTAAATCCAGAGATTCTCAGCCAGGCATGTCGCCGTAGCATAACGCTAGTGTTTATAGCCCTGGCAAGCGGTATCAGCCGCGTCCAGAGCGCACTTAATTGAAGCGTTAGAGATCAGCTTCCCTTCCTAAATCAGCATCTCAGCCGCCTCCTTGTATTCATCAGGCAGGTGCTGCAACAGGGTTTCCAGTGTGTCGTAGTGTGCCCTGTCATATCTCGCCAGAAGCGCTTGTGTGTTAGAAATGCGCCAGATGTTGGCTGCCTGTGCTGCTACCCTCTTCCCCGATGCTTTAAAGACCTTGGATTCTTTGTCTGGGGGAGGAGCATCACCCGTAGTCTGAGAATTAGCCCTTTTCCGGGCATTCGAGACGACAAGGGAGTCCAGAGGCAACTGTCCTTTGATGTAGGTAGGAACAGTAGGCGCTGACTTGTATTTTTTCTCAATCCTAGGGTTCATCACCCTCGCCCTGGTAGGTTCTTTAAAGATCTCTCCAGCATGTTTTAAAACACCTTTCAGCATAGGCAGAGTCTTAACAGTTTTTTCTGAGACTGAGAAGGTATCAAAGAGGAAGTCGACATCCACAGGGTCAGCATGGAGCTGGACGTTGCGATTGTTAGCTGCCCGCTCAATGAGGGCATTGAAAGCTGCGGAGTCTTCTGTAGAGGACATTTTAGCAGAAAATAGTTGAGGGTTGTAGGAGAGTAGGGTCTGCAATCCTATGATCACCCCAGATTTTTGCTTTTTGCTTCACTGGATTACGACTTTCCCTGGCTGTGGGCCTGCTAATCAGACCCACAGCCTAGCTGTTCTCTCTCTAAATTGACTCACATGTACCTTAGGTGCATTTACCAATTGGTACTGTGCCACCTTATCAGTCCCTGTACAGTATACCTTAGGTATCCAGGGCATAGGTGTACCCAGGGCCTACCAGGGGCTGCAGCATGTATTATGCCACCCCTGGCTGGCCATCCAAATCTGACACAACTGGCTGCACGACAGCTGGGGCAAGGTGGTGTAATCACCCTTTGCTTTAGATATAGTATTCCTATATCTAACCCTAAAATGGACACATGTATTCCTATCAGTCAATACTATGGCAGGCCTTAACAATCCTGAAGGCAGAGTGCTTGGAATTATGCGAGATGGTGCTCTGGCATGAGCTGAGCCAGTCTGCAGCTTGCGGAACCAAGTCCTAATAGCTGTTCCATGATAACGCGTACCATATACTCTTAAGTGCATTATAATTCTCGCGGTTATTTGCTATCTTTGGTATCGCTTTATCAAAACATGTCGAGTAAGGTGTCATACGAATTGGAATACTAACCCCTCGCCAATTCTGGTGACGGGGTTAGCATTCCACCCTTCTAGAGGGACACGACATGTATGTAACTGTGAACCCTGGTTAAAGTTAACTCGAGCCTCAGCATCACAAAATGGATGCTGCCACCACAGACACAAGTCTGACCTCCTGCTGCTGGGAGTCCTTCCAGCGAGGGGAGCTTGGACAAAGGGTTTCCTGTTAGGGGCGGTGCTAGCATCATCCCAGACAGGGTTTTGTGTATCCCAGGTAGGCAGGGCTGAGAGGAAGGTGACTGCAAGTGGCACCCCGGTGCTCACTATGCATCTGCCGGTTTGAACCAGTTCCAGGGGCACACCAGCCCCTGAGCTGGGGAAAGTCCGGACAAGGGAGAGGGGTGTAACCACCCCCTCTTGGTCCCACCCATGGGCAGGACCTAGTCGCGTGCCTGCCCCTTTTTCTTGAATAAAGGTAGGAGCAGACCCCCTTCCCAAAATAGATAATTCTGAATCTTGACTACTTTCCACGAAAGGACTCTTGACTATTTCTGAAGACTCTCCCTTGTGGCTAAAGAGTAGCCACCCTGCACCCGCAGGCACCACCTAAGCATCGCGGTTTGCTGTAAGTCCATCCTCCGGATCAAGACTGCCCAGCTCGACGAGACCCGGATTCCCTGGCATCTCTGACCTCTACCTGCATCATCAGCCCAGCTGAGATTCGTGGGTGTGACGAGACCTGAAGGGACCGGCCATCTTCAAAACTGCACGACGCTTAACCAGCACGACTGCCGAGGGATCCTTGAGTGAGTGCTTTGGGGTTTGAGAAGCCCTGACCCTGAGCAGCTCCAGCACCGAAGTCCAGCCCCCCAGCATCCACGAGATCTGCGTGGGGCCCTTCTGCTCTTTGCTGCTCACCGCGTTGTCCAGTCACTTGCCAGCTGGCTAGTGGCCCTCCTGACGACGAACCACGACGATTACACCGCTGGTCTGGTTGCTCCAGACTGGCCCTTGCTCCCTTCCAAGAGAGGAGTACCCCGGACCCTTCTGGTCCACTCCAGACGCCATCTTGACTCCACCGCGTGGGCTTGACTTTGCCAAGGTTTGTTGCCCCAATCCTGGGTCCAGCATCGCCGACAGCAGACACCTTCGTGGGACAGCTCGCACCTCCAGCCTGGTCGCCGACAATGCCTCCTGGTCCGAGGGACAGCAGAGTCCAGCGTCGCCAACTCACCTGGTCGAGGTGACTTCATCCGGTGCCATCCTGGTGCCCACCTAATCACTGGCTAGTGATTAAGAACTGAGTCCCCTCTGCTTTCAGGTCGTCTCCATCTTCGATCCAGGCTTGGATCACTCCGGACAACTTCACTGGTCGCCTGCCAGCAACTTCTTCTTTGAGGCTCCATAGATTTCAACGTGGATTCCCGGCGTCTTTTGAACCCTATGCAGCCGCAGCCCCTGGGCTAGGTAACCTGAGCATTTCGGTGCTCCAACGTAGGTTCACTATCTAAGTGTCCAGATCCTTTGTCGTTTTCAGTCTATCTACTCGGATTCGTCCGATAACTGTAACTTTGTGAATACTAGCCTCCATAGACTTTGTCCTGCATCCCGCGTGAGAGTGCACACTCTGCACCCGATCTCCCTAGGCCTCCTGCTCCTAACCTGAAGGTTCAGTAGTGTAGTCCTAGCGATCCTAAAGCCTCTGGATCTTGTTACTTACCTGCTAGTATTTCGCATTCCACTTTTAGTGTATATGGTTTTTCGTGCCCCTCGGGCATTTGTGTAAATTGTGCGACTTAAAGTATTTTCGTAAGAGTTGTGTTGTGTGCTTAGCTCCCTGACTCATAAAGAGATCAGGGTAGACTTGTTATAAATAAATATCCTTTTATTTTCATAACAACTTGTGTGGTGTCCTTTCACTTGTTGTACAAGGGGTATATGTGATGGTATAACAGCTGGCTTAACACGCCCTCTAGAGTTTAGCCTAAAGACTGCTCTTGTCCATTGTGAGAAGGTGGCCTGATATGCAGTGCCCACTATTCTAGTGAACACTATGTATCAGTCCAGCAACCCTTATTGATGATTGGTTGTAAGTCAACCTTATAGACCAGCTATCCTAGTAGCGTGGATACGAGCAGTCTAAGGCTAAAGACTCGAGAGGGCGTGTTAAGCCAGCTGTTTACCACACATATACCCCTTGAACACCCAGTGAAAGGACACCACACAAGTGTTATGAAAATAAACAGTTATTTATTAAAGATCACAACAGCCCTGTACTCTTTATGAGGACAGGGTACTAAGCACAAACCAAAACTCTTACAAAAATACTTAAGTTAGCACAGTATATACAAATGCCCGAGGGGCACGGAAAACCATATACTCTGAAAGTGGAATGCAAAATTACTAGCAGGTAAGTACAGTACTAATAGCTTTTGGAATCGCTAGGACTTGACTAGGGAATCGTTAGATTACTTCTAGGAGGCCTAGGGGACTCGGGTGCAGTGTGTGCACTCTCACGCGAGATGCGGACAAAAGTCTATGGTAGCTAGAAATTGAAAAGTTAGTGTTCTCGGGCGAACCCGACCTGGTAGGGAGAAAACGACAGTGGATCCTGACCCTTAGATAGTGAGTCTATGCTGGGGCACCGAAATGCCGAAGTTACCTAGCCCAGGGGCTGCAGCTGCATAGGTCTGAAAAGACGTTGGGAATCCTCGTAGACGGACCAGGAGCCGGAAGAAAAGATGCTGGCCGGTGACCAGTGAAGAAAGTTCAGTTGGATCCAAGCCTGGATCTCGAAGATAGATGACACCTGAAAGCAGAGGGGACCAAGTTCGAGACTACTAGCCAGTAGTCAGTGGGCACCAGGAGGGCACCGGATGGTAGCCACCTCGACAAGGTGAGTGGGTGACGCTTGAGCTCGAAGATCTCACGGACCAGGAGGCGTTGTCGGCGACCAGGATGGAGGATCGAGCTGTCCCACGAAGATAGAAGCTGTCGGCGTCGCTGGACCCAGGATTGGGCAACAAAGCCTTGGCAAATTCAAGCCCACGCGGTGGACTCAAAATGGCGTCTGGAGTGGACCAGGAGGGTCCGGGGTGCCTCTCTTCAAGAAGGAAGCAAGGGCCAGTCTGGAGCAACCAGACCAGCAGCAGTGATGTCGTCGGGCGTCGTTCAGAAGGCCACAAGCCAGCCGGCTAGTAGCCAAACAACGCGGTGCACAGCAAACAGCAGAAGGGCCCCACGCAGATCGTGGAGATGCAGGGAGGCTGACCTTGGGTGCTGGAGCTGCGCAGGGTCGGGGCTTCTCGGACCCCAAAGCACTCACCAGTGGAGGACACGGTGGGCTTGCAGTAAAGATGTCGTGCAGTCTTGGCGATCGTCGGTCCCTCGAGGTCTCGTCGCACTCACGGTTCTCAGCTGGGCTGTAGAGGTCAGAGGTGCCAGGGAAGCCGGGTCTCGTCGAGCTGGGTCGTCGGATTCGTGAAGAAGGACTTGCAGCAGACCGCAGTGTTTCTTAGGATGGTGCCCGCTTGATGCAGGGTGACTACTCCTTAGCCACAAGGGAGAATCTTGATGAAGAAATCGTGAAGTCCTTTCGAAGAAAGTCTTATCTTGATTCCAAAGATGATCTAATTTGAACAGGGGGCCCGCTCCTATCTTTATACTAAAAAAGGGGGCTGACCCGGTGACTAGGTCCTGCCTATGGGTGGGACCAGGAGGGGGGTGGTTACACCCCTCTCCCCTGCCGGACTTCCCCAGGCCAGGGGCTGGTGTGCCCCTGGAACTGGTTCTGACTGGCCTATGCGTAGTGAGCACCGGGGTGCCACTCAGCAGTCACCTTCCTGAAAAGCCCTGCCTACCCAGGATAGACAAAACCATGTCTGGGACGGTGCTAGCACCGCCCCTGACAGGAAACCCTTTGTCCAGGCCTCCCTTGCTGGAAGGACTCCCAGCAGCAGGAGGTCAGACTCGTGTCTGTGGTGGCAGCATCCATTTTGTGGAGCTGAGGCTTCAGTTAACTTTAACCGGGGTTCACAGTTACATACATGTCGTGTCCCTCTAGAAGGGTGGAATGCTAACCCCGTCGCCAGAATTGGCGAGGGGTTAGTATTCCAATTCGTATGACACCTTACTCGACATGTTTTGATAAAGCAATACCAAAGATAGCATTTAACCGCGAGGATTATAATGCACTTAACAGTATATGGTATGCGATATCATGGAACAGCTATTAGGACTTGATTCCGCAAGCTGCAGACAGGCTCAGCTCATGCCAGAGCACCATCTCACACGATTCCAAGCACTCTGCCTTCAGGAATGTTAAGGCCTGCCATAGGAGTGACTGATAGGAATCTGTGTGTCCATTTTAGGGTTAGATATAGGTATACTACACCTACAGCAAAGGGTGATTACACGACTTTGCCCCAGCTGTCATGCAGCCAGTTGTGTCAAATTTAGGAGGCCAGCCAGGGGTGGCATAATACATGCTGCAGCCCCTGGCAGCCCTGGGTACACCTATGCCCTGAGTTACAGGGTCTGATAAGGTGGCCCAGTACCAATTGGTAAATGCACCTAGGGTACATGTTGTAATTTAGAAAGAGAACAGCCAGGCTGTGGGTCTGATTGGCAGGCCCACAGCCAGAGAAAGTCGTAAACCAGTGAAACAAAAGCAAAAAATCTGGGTGATCATAGGATTGCAGACCCTACTCTCCTACATCCATGCTACTAGGATAGCTGGTCTATAAGGTTGACTTACAACCAATCATCAATAAGGGTTGTTTGGAATGATACAAAGTGATCACTAGAATAGTGAGCACTATATATCAGGCCAACTTCTCACAAGGGTCTTGTCCTGATTGAGGATCACCTGGGTCACCACCAGCGGCCCAGGGTTCGTTGGTATCCTCAGGGTCTGTATAGACAGGATAACTGTACTCATCCTCATCATCCCCCTCTCCAGCATCCACATCAGAATAAGTGGGCGAAACATGATGAGGCTGTGGAGAAAGTGGTTCCACCAAGACAGGAGTGGAAGCAGAGTCCTTTTTCTTCAGAGGAATCTTGTAGGACTCCATTGGACGTTCTCGGGCAATTTTCCGCTTGTGGAGGGAAAGCCTGCCCGTTTCGGCATCAATGAAGTGTTCCTGATGCTCGTCCACTGAAGGTCGTCGAGGATGTGGGCCAAGGAACACCGCTGACGACTTCGGCGCCGAGGAGACCTTCTCGGACACGCTGGCGACCGCCTTAGGAGCGAAAGCCTTCGGCGCCGACTTTGGCGGCAACGTGAAATGGATGGGCGTGGACGCCTTAGGTGGTTTCTCCACCGGTTTCGTAAGCGGAGCATCCTTCGGACCGACCGACGCGGTCCCGTCCCTGATGCGCTGCAGGGACTCTGTCACCTTCTTAGTGAACGCGGCGGATGGGCGTGCCGGTTCAATGGAATCCCTCGAGGCCTCACCTGGAGTCGACTCTCTGGGTGTGCTGCCCTTGGCATTGTCCTGCTGACGCAGAGGAGCGAGAGCCTTCGGGTCATCCAGCCGTTTCTTCGGGTCACCGAGAGCTTTCTTCGGGTCGCCGATAGTCTTCTTTGGGTCGCCGAGGCCCTTGCCGGTGTCGACCGTCTTCGGCGCCGACGCGCTCGTATCGACCACCTTCACTTTAGTCTTCGGCGCCGAGGCGGGAATTGAAGCCTGGTCCCGGGCCAGAGCTCTGCATCAGGGTCTGCTGCTCTAACCATTGAGCCACTTTCCCCTGTTCTGGGAATAATTAGTTCTCCTCTGGCTGTAGGTTTGATAGCGCTGGGTCTGATAGCGCTGATTTCCTGGTCTGTAGGAAGATTGTTGTGTGTATCCACCTCTGTTTGATAACGATCCACGTCCTCTCGCTCCTCAAAAGGGTGGCTTGCGAAATTGAAGTGTACACAAGGATTTTGCTGTTTCTGTATCCTTTATTGTTTGTAAGGCTTCTTCAACTTGCGGGCCAAACAGAAATTCACCATCAAAAGGCATATCTAATACCTTAGATTGTACCTCCTGACGGAAAGAAGTAGATCGTAGCCACCCCTGCCTACGCAAGACAGCAGCACCAGCTAGCTGCCGTAAACCAGTTGAGGCGCCGACAACCGCCGAATCAATATTCTCCTCTGAGAGAATTAGCAGCCCGGACTGTGGTAGCTGCTTTCGTTGAAACGAGTTTTCCAATGGCATCCAGGCGCCTGCCATCTCTGTTGGGTGGGGCTACAACTGGAGATTAAGGGTTTCTAGCTCTTTTGTGCCGCCTGGATGATAACCGAGTCCAGTTTTGGTTGTCCTATAAGGCACGTAGGTGACTTTCCAGGTGCCTTGTACTTCTCAATGCGTGGCAAGACCGGAGGAATGGATGCTGGAGTAGACATTACTTTTATACCCTCCTTCCAGATAAAATCAATGATCGGTATGGATTTGACTTGTTTTCTAGGCTGGTCTTTAAAGTCGTAAAGAAAACCTTCTTGCTCCTTTTGCTCCATATCAATATGGAAACGCTTAAGAGCCTGTTCCATCAAGAGGTGGAAACCACCCACGTCTACTGGTGGTGAGTCCGATTTAGCCTGAGGTGATGGAGAGGGAGTTTGTGTGAGAAGTTGGCTTGTTATATAATGTTCACTATTCTAGTGAGCACTTTGTATCAGTCCAAACAACCCTTATTGATGATTGGTTGTAAGTCAACCTTATAGACCAGCTATCCTAGTAGCATGGATACGAGCAGTCTTCGGGCTAAACTCTAGAGGGCGTGTTAAGCCAGCTGTTATATCATCACATATACCCCTTGAACACCAAGTGAAAGGACACCACACATGTGTTCTGAAAATAAGCAGTGTATTTATTTAGATCACAACAGCCCTGTACTCTTTATGAGGACAGGGTACTAAGCACACAACAAAACTCTTACGAAAATACATTAAGTTGCACAATTTACACAAGTGCCCGAGGGGCACGGAAAACCATATACTACATAAGTGGAATGCGAAATTACTAGCAGGTAAGTACTGGACTAATAGGCTTTGGAATCGCTAGGACTGGACTACTGAACCTTCAGATTACTAGCAGGAGGCCTAGGGGACTCGGGTGCAGAGTGTGCACTCTCACGCGGGATGCGGGACAAAGTCTATGGATGCTAGAATTTACAAAGTTAGTGATATCGGACTAATCAGACTAGTTAGGCTGAAAACGAAAAAGGATCTGGACCCTTGGCTAGTGAGGCTATGCTGGGGGACCGAAATGCCGAAGTTACCTAGCCCAGGTGCTGCGGCTGCATAGGTCTGGAGTGGCGTCGGGAATCCTCGTTACAGTCTATGGAGCCTGAAAGAAGAAGTTGCTGGCAGGCGACCAGTGAAGAGATTCGGAGGGATCCAAGCCTGGATCGAAGATGGAAGACACCTGTAAGCAGAGGGG
Source organism: Lissotriton vulgaris (assembly GCF_964263255.1). Classification (NCBI taxonomy): domain Eukaryota; kingdom Metazoa; phylum Chordata; class Amphibia; order Caudata; family Salamandridae; genus Lissotriton; species Lissotriton vulgaris. The sequence continues at coordinate 77,782 of NW_028249409.1, forward strand.
ACCAAGTTCTGAATCACTAGCCAGTGCAGTGATTAGATGGGCACCAGGATGGCACCGGGTGGAGTCACCTCGACCAGGTGAGTGGGCGACGCTGGGCTCTGCAGTCTCACGGACCAGGAGGCGTTGTCGGCGACCAGGATGGAGGTGCGAGCTGTCCCACGATGGTTGCTGCTGTCGACGTCGCTGGACCCAGGATTGGGGCAACAAGTCTTGGCAAATTCAAGCCCATGCGGTGGACTCAAAATGGCGTCTGGAGTGAACCAGGAGGGTCCGGGGTGCTCCTCTTTTGGAAGGGAGCAAGGGCCAGTCTGGTGCAACCAGACCAGCAGTGTTGATGTCGTCGGTCGTCGTCGGGAAGGCCACAAGCCAGCGGGCTAGTAGCCAGACAACGCGGTGAGCTGCAAAAAGCAGAAGGGCCCCACGCAGATCTGGTGGATGCTGGAGGGCTGAACTTCGGTGCTGGAGCTGCTCAGGGTTGGGGCTTCTCGGACCCCAAAGCACTCACTCGAGGATCCCTCGGCGGTCGTGCTGGGCAAAAGTCGTGCAGTCTTGAAGATGGCCGGTCCCTCGAAGTCTCGTCGCACCCACGGATCTCAGCTGAGCTGTAGACGTAGGTAGAGGTCAGAGGTGCCGGGTCTCGTCGTGCTGGTCAGTCGGATTCCTGAGGAAGGACGTGCAGCAAACCGCAGTGTTCTTGGATGGTGCCTGCGGGTGCAGGGTGACTACTCCTTAGTCACAAGGGAGAAATCTTGAGAAGAATTCGAGAGTTCCTTTCATAGAAAGTAGTTTCAGGATTCTAAGATGATCTAATTTGGAAGGGGGCCCGCTCCTATCTTTATACTAGGAAAAGGGGCTGGCACACGACTAGGTCCTGCCCATGGGTGGGACCAGGAAGGGGGGTGGTTACACCCCTCTCCCATGCCGGACTTTCCCCAGCTCAGGGGCTGGTGTGCCCCTGGAACTGGTTCTAGCCGGCAGATGCATAGTGAGCACCGGGGTGCCACTTGCAGTCACCTTTCTCTAAAGCCCTGCCTACCCAGGATACACAAAACCCTGTCTGGGATGGTGCTAGCACCGCCCCTGACAGGAAACCCTTTGTCCAAGCTCCCCTCGCTGGAAGGACTCCCAGCTGCAGGGGGTCAGACTTGTGTCTGTGGTGGCAGCATCCATTTTGTGATGCTGAGGCTTGAGTTAACTTTAACCGGGGTTCGCAGTTACATACATGTTGTGTCCCTCTAGAAGGGTGGAATGCTAACCCCGTCGCCAGAATTGGCGAGGGGTTAGTATTCCAATTCGTATGACACCTTACTCGACATGTTTTGATAAAGCGATACCAAAGATAGCATATAACCGCGAGGATTATAATGCACTTAACAGTATATGGTATGCGATATCATGGAACAGCTATTAGGACTTGGTTCCGCAAGCTGCAAACGGGCTCAGCTCATGCCAGAGCACCATCTCACACGATTCCAAGCACTCTGCCTTCAGGATTGTCAAGGCCTGCCATAGGAGTGACTGATAGGAATCTGTGTGTCCATTTTAGGGTTAGATATAGGTATACTATATCTAAAGCAAAGGGTGATTACATCACCTTGCCCCAGCTGTCGTGCAGCCAGTTGTGTCAGATTTAGATGGCCAGCCAGGGGTGGCATAATACATGCTGCAGCCCCTGGTAGGCCCTGGGTACACCATTGCCCGGAGTTACAGGGTCTGATAAGGTGGCCCAGTACCAATTGGTAAATGCACTTAAGGTACACGTGTCAATTTAGTGAGAGAACAGCAAGGCTGTGGGTCTGATTAGCAGGCCCACAGCTAGAGAAGTCGTAAACCAGTAAAGCAAAAAGCAAAAATCTGGGGTGATCATAGGATTGCAGACCCTACTCTCCTACAGTTTGCACCTGATATTCATCCCACTCCGACATATCATCCATGTGAGAAGGTGGCCTGATATGCAGTGGTCACTATTCTAGTGCACACTATGTATCAGTCCAGCAACCCTTATTGATGATTGGTTGTAAGTCAACCTTATAGACCAGCTATCCTAGTAGCATGGATACGAGCAGTCTAAGGCTAAAGACTCGAGAGGGCGTGTTAAGCCAGCTGTTTACCACACATATACCCCTTGAATACCCAGTGGAAGGACACCACACAAGTGTTATGAAAATAAACAGTTATTTATTAAAGATCACAACAGCCCTGTACTCTTTATGAGGACAGGGTACTAAGCACAAACCAAAACTCTTACAAAAATACTTAAGTTAGCACAGTATATACAAATGCCCGAGGGGCACGGAAAACCATATACTCTAAAAGTGGAATGTGAAATTCCTAGCAGGTAAGTACAGTACTAATAGCTTTTGGAATCGCTAGGACTTGACTAGGGAATCGTTAGATTACGACTAGGAGGCCTAGGGGACTCGGGTGCAGTGTGTGCACCCTCACGCGAGATGCGGACAAAAGTCTATGGTAGCTAGGAAATAGAGAGTTAGTGTTCTCGGGCGAACCCGACCTGGTAGGGAGAAAACGAAAGTAGATTCTGACCCTTGGATAGTGAGGCTATGCTGGGGCACCAAAATGCCGAAGTTACCTAGCCCAGGGGCTGCAGCTGCATAGGTCTGAAAAGACGTCGGGAATCCTCGTAGACGGACCAGGAGCCGGAAGAAAAGATGCTGGCCGGTGACCAGTGAAGAAAGTTCAGTTGGATCCAAGCCTGGATCTCGAAGATAGATGACACCTGAAAGCAGAGGGGACCAAGTTCGAGACTACTAGCCAGTAGTCAGTGGGCACCAGGAGGGCACCGGATGGTAGCCACCTCGACAAGGTGAGTGGGTGACGCTTGACTCGAAGATCTCACGGACCAGGAGGCGTTGTCGGCGACCAGGATGGAGGATCGAGCTGTCCCACGAAGATAGAAGCTGTCGGCGTCGCTGGACCCAGGATTGGGCAACAAAGCCTTGGCAAATTCAAGCCCACGCGGTGGACCTAAAATGGCGTCTGGAGTGGACCAGGAGGGTCCGGGGTGCCTCTCTTGAAAAAGGAAGCAAGGGCCAGCCTGGAGCAACCAGACCAGCAGAAGAGTTGTCGTCGGGCGTCGTTCAGAAGGCCACAAGCCAGCCGGCTAGTAGCCAAACAACGCGGTGCACAGCAAACAGCAGAAGGGCCCCACGCAGATCGTGGAGATGCAGGGAGGCTGATCTTGGGTGCTGGAGCTGCGCAGGGTCGGGGCTTCTCGGACCCCAAAGCACTCACCAGTGGAGGACACGGTGGGCTTGCAGTAAAGATGTCGTGCAGTCTTGGCGATCGTCGGTCCCTCGAGGTCTCGTCGCACTCACGGTTCTCAGCTTTGCTGTAGAGGTGAGTAGAGGTCAGAGGTGCCAGGGAAGCCGGGTCTCGTCGAGCTGGGTCGTCGGATTCGTGAAGAAGGACTTGCAGCAGACCGCAGTGTTCTTTAGGATGGTGCCCGCTTGATGCAGGGTGACTACTCCTTAGCCACAAGGGAGAATCTTGAAGAAGAAATCGTGAAGTCCTTTCGAAGAAAGTGGTATCTTGATTCCAAAGATGATCTAATTTGAACAGGGGGCCCGCTCCTATCTTTATACTAAAAAAGGGGGCTGACCCGGTGACTAGGTCCTGCCTATGGGTGGGACCAGGAGGGGGGTGGTTACACCCCTCTCCTCTGCCGGACTTCCCCAGGCCAGGGGCTGGTGTGCCCCTGGAACTGGTTCTGACTGGCCTATGCGTAGTGAGCACCGGGGTGCCACTCAGCAGTCACCTTCCTGAAAAGCCCTGCCTACCCAGGATACACAAAACCATGTCTGGGACGGTGCTAGCACCGCCCCGGACAGGAAACCCTTTGTCCAGGCCTCCCCCGCTGGAAGGACTCCCAGCAGCAGGAGGTCAGACTCGTGTCTGTGGTGGCAGCATCCATTTTGTGGAGCTGAGGCTTCAGTTAACTTTAACCGGGGTTCACAGTTACATACATGTCGTGTCCCTCTAGAAGGGTGGAATGCTAACCCCGTCGCCAGAATTGGCGAGGGGTTAGTATTCCAATTCGTATGACACCTTACTCGACATGTTTTGATAAAGCAATACCAAAGATAGCATTTAACCGCGAGGATTATAATGCACTTAAGAGTATATGGTATGCGATATCATGGAACAGCTATTAGGACTTGGTTCCGCAAGCTGCAGACAGGCTCAGCTCATGCCAGAGCACCATCTCACACGATTCCAAGCACTCTGCCTTCAGGATTGTTAAGGCCTGCCATAGGAGTGACTGATAGGGATCTGTGTGTCCATTTTAGGGTTAGGTATAGGTATACTACACCTACAGCAAAGGGTGATTACACGACTTTGCCCCAGCTGTCATGCAGCCAGTTGTGTCAAATTTAGGAGGCCAGCCAGGGGTGGCATAATACATGCTGCAGCCCCTGGCAGCCCTGGGTACACCTATGCCCTGAGTTACAGGGTCTGATAAGGTGGCCCAGTACCAATTGGTAGATGCACCTAGGGTACATGAGGTAATTTAGAAAGAGAACAGCCAGGCTGTGGGTCTGATTGGCAGGCCCACAGCCAGAGAAAGTCGTAAACCAGTGAAACAAAAGCAAAAAATCTGGGTGATCATAGGATTGCAGACCCTACTCTCCTACAATCCACTTCGCCTTCCTCTCTGTGGTCATCTTCATCTGAAACCTGTTGATCCTCAGGTTGAGTGGACGGCCGAGGTGGAGGAGACTTTAGCGGTCGAAAGTCTGGTATAGGTGCTTCCGTAGCAGGTGTAGGAGGCACGGAGCCTGTAGATTCTGATGGTGGGAACCGTTTGTAGTAGTCATCCAACATGTATTGGAGGTTGGTGAGCAATGCGATCGGCACCTGCGTGGCAGGGACATCTGTTGCAGGGGACAGCATATGTTCAGGGGATACTTGATATTTAACTCGGACGGACTAGTAGCTGTGCCAAAGGTTTCCCCAATGTCTGAGTCTTCACTGTGTTCAGAATCCAGAAATGTATCAGGCACCAGCAGGGGTATCTTTTGTGGAGAAATATGCAGGGGTGAGATCTCCACGGTCGACCCACGTCTCTGAAGCAAAGATTGTTTGGGCGTCGGAAAAACCGTAGAAGGTGACCAGACCTGTAAAGTTGTACAAGAGGATAATTGCAGCGTCTACGTTGGTTCCACTGAAGGGTTCGTTACAGTGGATTTAGCTTTAGACGAGGTCGTCGTCGACGTGGACAATGAAGGGTCCGTCGACGGTGTTGGTGTCATCGGCGATATAGACTTCGTCGACGGAACAGACTTCGTCGACGGGAAGGACTTTGTCGACGATGGAATCGTCGTCGACAGAGTGGAACTCGTCGACTAGCCCGCCAACGGTAGCTTCTTCATCGACGGAAGAGAAGGCGTCGACGAAGATGTAGTCGACACTCGTCGACGGGTTTTTCTTCAGAGGAGTCGACGATGCGCCGACGATGGCAGATGAAAGCTGTGCCGTCGACGAGAGAGGTCTGACAGAAACATAGACCAAAGTAGGAGAAGAAGATGCCGTCGACATGATCATATGAAGCTTAGGAAATGAAAATGTTACCGTCGACGTAGATGTAGCGTCGATGGAGATCGTCGACGGAGTTGAAGATAGCGCCGTCGACGACAGTGGTGGAATCTGAGGCAAATTCTTCTCACAAGTCAGAGGCAATTTCCTGGAAGATTTTTTAGGGGGTGTAGATGGTCCCTCCTTCTCCTTGATTGGGGGAGTAACCTTGATAGTAGAAGGCTTGTCAGACCCCTTAGATGGCAGACGTTTCTTAGCCACCTTAGCCTCAGGAGATATTAACACCTCAGTCGCAGGCCTCTTCCTAGAGGTTGAAGTAGAACCATAGCAATACTGCCCACCTCAGACGCAGGATTATCAGAACCCTTGAGCTTTTGTAGCCACAAAAGCAGGCAACCCCCTCTATCCCTAAGGGTCTTTTGAGGGAAGGTTCTACAAATTTTACAGTCCTTGACCTGGTGATCAGGATAAAGGCAATATATGCCCTTTTTGTGGGGATCCTCTTTAAAAAGCGGGAGCTTACCACAGGAGTCACAGGCTCTAAATAAAGATTTCTTAGAAGACATTCTTGAAAAGAAGAATCCAACTGGAATAAGAGAAGAAACTGAGCAGAGCTCAGGGAGACTCCCTTCACACGACGTGCGGTAGAAAATCTGAGAGCCTGTGCCTCTGGGGAGAACCTTCTGGTGGGTGCTGTCGCCCGATTGGCTGTAGTTTGGACTATACAAAATGACTAGGATAGTCACGTGTGGAAGTTTTTCTCCTGTAGTTTTGGCTACTTTACTTCCTGGTTGGTAATTACTGTTTTTTTCCTATGTTATTATGGAATTTTATTGCTTTTTTATGTACCGTGGGACTCCCACTCCGACGACGGGGAATGATTCAGGCATGTGAATCTATGAAAGACACCCCTAATACTGGAGAACCGTCTTTCTTTGGAATGAGGAAGTAGAGGGAATTAACTCCTGTGTTTTGCTGATGAGGGGTACAGGTTCAATTGCTTATTTTTGAAGGCGGGAAATGACCTCTTGCCTTAACAGAGACAGGAACGTTTGTGCAGGGGTGTCTTTAGGCTTCGGGTTTTTCTTACCGGCTCCGGCTGCGGTAGGGGGGGGATCCTCAAGAAAGTGGCTGCAGGCTTCGCTGGGAGATTAAAGGCAGGTCAGAGGTCACCAGATCTCAGGTCTGAAACACCAGAGAGACCTTGTACAGTTGGGCCACTAAAACTCGGGCAGTGGCCGATGGGTGTAGAGTGGTGCAAACTCTCAGATTTGGCTGGTCTGTGGGTGAACAAATCCGGTGTTCACCGGAGACAAAGTCTTTTCTGTGGAAGACAGGGCAGGTCCTTGTGGTTCCTGAGGTTGCTGGCTGCAGGACACACCAGGATTTCGCTTCTGCAGGTTCGAGGTGGCGACAGGCTGGTAGGGCTGGAGCGAAGTCAGTGGGCGTCCTCCTCTTAGCTTCAGCACAGCTCTTCGGTCATTTTATTTTCTTCTTGTCCGACGAGGCATGTTTCAGGGGTGCCCCTAAATACTAGATTAAGGGGCATTACAGGTAAATTAAAGTTGGGACCAATGGTTCCCTTATTAAGGGTGGGTACATTCCCTATTATGCCACCCTCCAGTTGGAGGGGGCATATGCCTCACTCTGGTTAACTGGATCCCCCCCCTATATCTGCAAGATGGCGGGGACAGAGCTTTGCTTCACCTCTCCTTTCCCACCTGAGGGGTGGGGTTGGCTAATGTGAGCAAACCTTCTCCTAGCTTGGTTTTCCCGCCAATTTTCCTGCCCAAAGTGGGGGGGTCAGAACTGGTGGGTGCCAGTTGCTGGAAGCAGCAAAAGGCCAGGGGAAGCTCACAAAGGCATCAAGCTTTTGAAGCTTCTCTTGCAGCAATAACCACCTTGGAATCTCCAGCGTGCAGTGCTGCTGACACGGCTTGTTCTTTTCAGAGGTAAACAAATCTAACCAATGTTCACCCTGTTGCTTTAAGACACCTTGCTCCACCTCCGACTGGGGACGCCATTCGTGATATGCTAGGCATCTACGGCTGAGTTTGCCCACCCTGGTGTTCAGAGTACCTTCCAGGTGCTGCACCATCAGGGTAATGCCCTGCTGTTCACCCATGTCCAGAGACGCAGCGCCTCCTGGCGCAGGTTCCATGACCCCAGCCAGCTTGTTTCAGTACCACATGGCGGGGGTGTTGTCCGTGAACACCTGCACTAACTTCCCCTTGACAAAGGAAAGAAATACTTTTAATGCCAATTGAATCACTAAGAGCTCCAACACATTTATGTGGAGCAGACTTCGCCGGAGACAAGTGCCCCCTGATCTGCACCTCTCCCACATGGCCACTCAATCCTAGAAGTGACGCATCGGTCACCGCCATGAGATCTTGTTGGGGAAGGGAGAGGGGTCTGACTTCAATCCAATGATAGTTAGTCAACCAACACAGCAGATCTTTCTGGGAACTGAATCACATCTGTGAGATTTCTCTGATGCTGTGCACACTGGAACTTTAAGTCCCACTACAGAGCCCAAATACACCACCTGGCAAGCTTTACTAACAGGATACAGGAGTGCATGAGGCCCAACAGCCTCAGAGTAAGTCTCACCAAAATCCAGGATAGAGGCAGAAATATCAGTATCATAACCTCAATATCCTGGATTCACTGCTCAGGGGATAGACTTAAAACAGCATTGTGCCCAGAACAGCTCTGACAAAAGTGAGCGCCTGAGAAGGAGTCTGGCAGGATTTTGGCACGTTTATAGAGAACCCCAGCGAATATAGGAGGTTCGAAATAGTATGAAAGTGCAAGACACCAGCCTGGGGTGGAGGATGCCTTCAACAACCAGTCATCGAGATAGGGGAAGACTGACAACCCTAAACTGAGCAGATGAGCGGCGACCACTGGCATCGCCTTGGTGACCACCAGAGGGGCACTGGTGGGGCAGAAATGGAGCTAATAAAAAACCTTTTCCAGCAAAGAAATCGGCTATTGGTTAATAGAAAGAGTTACAAGAATAAGAAAACAAGTTACTTACCAGTAACTTTAGTTCCCCAGTATTGGTAACTTTCCTAGATTCCCATGCTTTTGTATCATTCCCCGTCGTCTGAATGGAAGTCTCGTAACAAAAAAAACATAGCAGTAGGCACAAAAGAGAAAGAAAAAGGCCTAGGCCTCATTCCATTTTGTAGCCCATCACTCTTTGTGTAAAAGAGACCAAACTTAGGCATCAGCCAATCAGAAGAGCCTCACCCCTTAGAACCCTCCTGAAGGAACCTCAGAGCCTCAGATTTTCGTAGCCGTTGTATGTAGCCACCATTTCTGCTGAAGGCTGAGCTTTCCTCGGGGAGGTGGGCGGGCGCATGGGAATCTATGAAAGTTGGCAATACTGGGGAACTAAAGTTACAGGTAAGTAACTTGTTTTCTTGCCCCAGTATTGGAACTTTCATAGATTCCCATGCTTTTGTATCAGAGTAGCAAGCAGTTAGCAATAACAAACCCACATTTTGTGTCATAGCATATATTTCAAAGCCAACATGACAAAGATACAAAATGTGCAAAATTACGGAAGGTGGGATAGAAAGGAATGCTCACCAATTATTGGAAGAGGTTCCTCAGGACTGCCTGGCCCACTGCCGTATCTTCTTGCTGCAAGGAGTCCAAGCAATAATGCTTAGTAAAGGTGTGGACACTGCTCCAGGCAGCAGCTCTGCAAATGTTCTTTATCTGCACCCCCGCGAAGAGGGCTGCTGAAGACGCCACTGATCTTGTGGAATGTGCCCGGACCCTGCCCGTCCGTGGTTTACCTGCTGCAGAATGGCAATGTAGGATGGCACTGGTAATCCATCTTGCAATTCCCTGTTTTGACAGCGAGAGACCCTTTCTCAGACCAGGATTTCCGAAATCCCTTGGTGCAATCCAAATAGAATTTCAAACATCGCTGTACATCTAGAGAATGTAGCGATCTCTCCGCTGGTGTAGCCGGGCGAGGAAAGAAAGCCTTAAGAATAACCGGCTCGTTCAAGTGGAAGTCCGAGGGTACTTTGGGTATGAACCTTGGGTTGGTTCTCATGATAACCGTGTTTCTTTTGAATTGTAGAAAAGACTCTTGGATTGTGAGAGCCTGTAATTCCCCAACACGTTTTGCCGATGTGAGGGCAAGAAGGAGAGCCAATTTCCATGACAGGAACTTCATGTCTGAACGATGAATTGGTTCAAACGGATTCTTCATGAGTTGAGTAAGGACGAGATTCAGATGCCAAGTAGGAGGCGGATGTCTCACGGGTGGATAGACCCATAACAAGCCTTTTAGAAACGGTTTAATAATTCTGGAAGGCCACAAAGAAGGTCCGGACTTCGACCGTCTATCTTGAAATTGCTGCCAAGTGTACCCTTATAGAAGAATGGGCCAGCCCAGACTTATAAGATCCAAAAAACAAATGAGGAAGTGCAGAGGCAGTAGTGATAGAATCACCCTCCTATACGCTGTATATAAACAATGAGATTCTATAAATGTGGTAGATGTGATTATTTTATTTGTATTTTTCAATTTTTTAAAAGTGAAGATTTACTTTCTTTGGGGTGAGAGAAGCCCTCTCTGCAGATGGCAGATAGAGAGCACTATGTGCTTTTAAAATACCCCTCACACACTATGAATCCCATAGTACACAATACATTTTGCTCTACTTATCAACCACCTTTTAACTTTCCCAGCCAGCGAAGCCATTAAATTAATTTTTTCGACTAGCCAGGGAACTTAACATTTTACTACACCACTTTTTCACGTATATAGGTCCCTACACCCCTATCACTCTCCTCACATTACACATAGCCTATCGTCAAAAACGTAAGTGCTCCTGCGTAGTCCGTAGCACGTCCGCCCCGTAGAGGGACGGGAAGACCCCTATGATGAAGCATGACACTATGGGATTCATAGTGTATGAGGGGTATTTTAAAAGCACATAGTGCTCTCTATCTGCCATCTGCATAGAGGGCTTCTCTCACCCCAAAGACAGTAGGTCTTCACTTTTAATAATTGAAAAATACAAATAAAATAATCACATCTACCACATTGATAGAATCCCAGCCCGAACTTAGCCAAGGTTAAGAGATAAGGCAGAAGCTGATGAGGTTTTGAAGAAAAGGGGTCAATCTTCTCTATCCTGCACCAAATGCAAAATCTCTTCCATTTGAGGCGGTACGTCTTGTTTGTGGAAGGGGCTCTCGCTTGGGAGAGGACTTGTTTAATTTCGGTCGAGATGGGGAGATTCATAAATTCACGATGCTCAGGAGCCATGCTGTCAGGTGTAATGACTGTGGATCTGGATGCCAAACCTGTCCTTTTGACATTGTGAGTAGGTCTGGAACCAGCTTCAAGGGAAGAGACGGAGCTAGCGACAACAGATGGAGCTCCGTGTACCAGAACTGTCTTGGCCAAGCCGGGGCTAACAGGATCATCCTGCATGGTTCCACTTTGATCTTCCTGATCAATATCGGGATCAGTGGAATGGGGGGGAAAGGCGTAGACAAAAGTTCTTGACTAGGCTATCAAAAGCGCATTCCCCAATGATCCGTGGTGGTGAAGCCTGCTTGCGTAAGACCGGCATTTTTTGTTGGACTGTGTGGCAAAGAGAACTATCGCTGGTGTGCCCCACTGGCGGAATACCTCTTCTAGAACTTGTTGGTTTAGCTCCCACTCGTGACTGACTGATGATAACCTGCTCAGTCAGTCGGCATTCTCGTTCAAAACCCCAGGCAAGTGTTCTGCCTGTAGTGACATTCCCTGAAGGATAGCCCATTCCCAGATTTCCTGAGCTTCCTGTGACAACGGGAGAGATCTGGTTCCTCCCTCCTTGTTCACATAATGCATGGCCGTGGTGTTGTCCGTCCTGATGAGAACTTGTGAACCTCCAAGACGTGGGAGAAAAGCTTGAAGAGCCAGTTTTATCGCTCTGAGCTCCAGTAGATTGATGTGGAGCCGTCAATCGTGAGGAGACCAATGGCCACTGACGTGCAGGTCTTGCATCACTGCTCCCCAACCATTCAACGACGCATCCGTTGTCACTACTTGAGGAGACGGATCGTTTACGAAGGATAGACCTTGGGACAAGTTGCCTTGGTCTGTCTACCACAGGGCTGCTCTTCGCATTGCCGGGGTGACAGACACCTTGTCGTCTAATGATCCGTGCACCGGTTTCCATTGGATGTCCAATTGTTCCTGAAGAGGCAGCATTCGCAGCCTGCAGTGAGGAATCAGGCGTATGCATGATTAAATTAGCACTAGCAGAGACTTGTAGCGGTGTACTGAAAGACTCCTTTTTCGTAGGTCCAGAGCCATGGTTTGAAGCTTTCTCCACCTTTCTAGGGTTGGAAAAGCTCTTGAGAGTTTTGAGTCCAGGATGGCTCATAGGAATCGGGCCTTCCTGGATGGAACCAGAGATGATTTGTCCTTGTTTAACGCGAGTCCCAGATTGCGAAATAGGTTTGTACAAGCCTGAACAGCATCCTGCGCTGCTTCTCTGGACGGAGCCTTTAGCAACCAGTCGTCCAGGTAATGGAAGACTTGAAAATGATGTCTTTGTAGGAATGCCGCTACCGGCGCCAGCACCTTTTTAAAACCCTGACTTGAAAGTGGCTCTTGGCTACTGTAAACCGTAGAAACCTTCTGTGTGCTGGGTGAATCAGTACATGAAAGTATGCAGCCTCGAGATCGAGAGTGGCCATGAAATCCCCCGGATTGATCAACCTCAGGATGTCTTGAAGGGAAACCATCCCGAAAGATAGGGAGATGAGATCAGTGTTGAGCTCCCTGAGATCTAGAATGGGGCGCCATTTATCTAACGTCTTCCTGACCAGGAAGAACCTGGAATAGAATCCCTGTCCTCTTTGGTAGGAGGGAACCGGCTCTATAGCCCCCTTGAGGAGCATTTGATTAACTTCGAGCCTCAGAAGACGTAGGTGTTTCGATGGAACGGCTGCAGGGGCTTTGTTGGTGGTATTTGGGTGAATTCCAAGGTATGGCCCTTTCGAATGATGTTGAGCACCCAACGGTCCGATGTTATCTTGGACCAATTCAGAAGGTATTTTGTTACCCTGTCTCCAACTGATGACTTCTTAGAGGAGGGTCCAGTAGGAAAAGCCAGGAGGCCGCTATTGGCGCTTGGACGCATCGCGTCCCTGGCGAGCCTGCTTTCCTCTGTTAGGCCTTGAGTAATTGGAGGATTGGCCCTGACTTTGTTGGTAAGGCTGGCAGTACTGCTGTGAACTTGAACCATAGGAAGAGTATCTTTGCTGTTGGTAAGATCCTCTGTAGTTCGTACTCTTACCCCTGGATCCTTTAAAAGGTGTTTTACGGTACTGGAGCGTACGCAAGGATCTTGCGGTCTCAGTGTCTTTTTTGATGTCTTGGAGAGTGTCATCAATCAGTTTCCCGAACACTGCCTCTCCATCAAATGGAAGATCCAGGACTTTATTTTGGATCTCGGGTCAAAACCAGGTTGCTTTCAGTCACTCCTGGCAACGAAGGACCGCAACTCCCGCCAAAGAACGAAATGCAGTTGTGGCATGGCACAGTCGATGACCTCCATCGATTTTGCAACTCCCTTTTGCAAGACATTCCTTGCTTCTGCTTTCGCTTCTGGAGTTAGCTGGTCCAGGAACGGTGCGACATCACACCAAAGCTGATGGTCATATCTGCCCAATACTGCCAGGGCATTAGCTGCTCGCACAAGAAGACTCGCCATGGACGAGACTCTCTTCCCGGTATTGTCCAATCTCCTTCCCTCTTTGTCCGGAGGAGTTGTTAAAGGAGCAGAAGGGTTCAGTGACTTCCTCTGCGCCGCCTGGGAAATCACTTAGTCCGGTTTCAGGTGGCCTGTCAAGGCAGCTGGACCATCATCAGGCGCCTTGTACTTCTTATCTAGATGCGGTATCACAGGGACCACCGTCGCTGGATTCTTCATAGCCTTAAGGCCCTCATCCCAGAGTTGTTGCACTAATGAGATGGATCTTGTCGTTTTTCTGTAAGGTTCCTTGAAATCGTACAAGAAACACTCAGAGGACAACTTAGGCAATGTCTGTTTGAATCTTCCAGTCGCTCTTTCCATCAGCTGATAAAAACCTCCGATATCAGCAGGTGGAGAATCCACTGGATCTGGACTTGGAGATGGAGGGTCCGGAATGACGTAATCATACCACTCATAGTCCTGATCAGATCTACCCTCCGAATCATGATCCTCATCCGAGGAATCATCATGAGTGACAGCAGGTCTGGAAGGCTCCTTTGGAGTCGATGTCAGTGGTTGAAGAGACTCCTAAGGTGGTGATACAGGAACAGCCGTGGAGGCCGGTGCCATGACAGGCTTGCCATGCGACACAGGAACTGGAGCAGAGTGTGTAGCCTTAGACTTATAATCTTGCAGCATATTATGCAGGTCCTGTAGGAAAGATGATAGTATAGTAACCATCCCGTGACCAGAGTATTGCTGTGGTTGGGCAGCATGACGTTCATAGGCCCCATCTTGGTCATATCCTCCGTCCGAGTCCGTTTCTTGGCATTTAACCAGCAGTTGAGAGGGGCTGTTAGCATAGCCATATGAGTCCTGATTTTCCTCTTCGGACTCATCCTCATTGAACAGTAGAGCTGGAGAAAGATGTCATGTCCGGGGTAATCCTGGTCATGGAAATTGTGATCCTCTTTTCCGATGATAAAATCGTCGACTGTCCCGTCGACGATGGAATTGAGAATGCAGTCGTCGTCGGCTTAGTCGACAGAGTATGTGTCGTCGACACAAAAACACTCGACTACGAGATGGGCGTAGTCGATGCCGTCGACGATATGACTGTCGACCTCCCAGCCGTCGTCGTCAATGTTGCTGTCGTCGAGGCTCTCGTCGACGACACTGTCGTCGCCGCCACCGTCGTTGACCATATCGTCGTCGACGCCATAGTCGTCACCCTCGTCGACGCTGCTGTATCTGTCGTCGACGCCTTCGTCGATGATGCAGTCGTCGGCGAGTCCCTCATCGACGCTGCTGTATCTGTCGTCGACGATCCAGTCGGCGACTGTCCTTACGACGAGCCCGTAGACGGAACCAGTTTCAGCTTCTGATTCAATTTCTTCGTCGACAGAGCCTCCGTCGACGATGCCTTCTTCGTCGACGACTTGGAACTTCTGTCAGAAGAATGGGAAGAGGACTTCTTGAAGGCTGGATCAGTCTTCAACCCTTCAGAAGGCGTAGATGGTCCTACCCTCTCCTTTTCACCTCGGTGAGGAGATTTGCCTGGACCTTGGCTCTCAGACTCACTGGGGGTCTTTTTTGAGGCCTTAGAAGGACGATCCACAGAAGGAGAAGGGGAACCCCTATCCCTTTTCATGACATTCTTGAGGAAGATGCCGATGCCGATGCCCAATCCTCACTGTCACTGGAGACAGTATCCTTCCTGGATTTCAACTTCTGGAGCCATGTCAGAAGCCTACCCTCATGTTACCGGAGGGTCCTGGTTGAAAAGGTGAGACAGATCTTACAGTCCGCAGCCTTGTGGTCAGGATAGAGGCAATAGATGCAATAGATGCAGTCTTTTTGCTTATCCTCCAGGAAATGCCTTTTCTTCCGAACGGTGGAACATGACTTGAAAAGGGCCTTCTTTTTCTCCTTGTCAGACATCCTGGAAGGATCAGCTAACAATCTGAAGTGAATCTGAAAAGAATCTTAAGAAAAAACCTTGAAGAAACTCTCTGAAGAGTAGAAGTTGAGCAGAGCTCGAAGGAGACTCCCTAAGCACAACGTGCAGTAGAAAATCTGAGGCTCTGAGGTTCCTTCAGGAGGGTTCTAAGGGGCTAGGCTCTTCTGATTGGCTGATGCCTAAGTTTGGTCTCTTTTACACACAGAGTGATGGGCTACAAAAGGGAATGAGCCTAGGCCTTTTCTTCCTCTTTTGTGCCTACTGCTATGTTATTTTTGTTACCGAGACTCCCATTCCGACGACGGGGATGATACAAAAGCATGGGAATCTATGAAAGTTCCAATACTGGGGCAAACTGAAAGTGCTCGCGGCCTACCTTGAACAGCAGGAAACGCCTGTGACCGGACAGGATGGGGATACGCATCCTGCAGGTCCAACCCAACAACTCTGCTTTCTTGGTCTTGGACAGATTAGGCCTGGGCTAGAGTGAGCATCTTGAATTTCTCCTTCTTGAGTAACAGATTAACGAGTATGCCAGTATTTGGAAAAGTATCCATTCCACTGGCTACACCAAGTTCCCCATACCAGTCCAACTACTCTGAAGAGTCATCCTGGTGTTCCAGAGGGTCTATAGAGACCTCCCATTTTTCTCCCGAGCCTAACACGTCCACAATGTGCGAAGGCAACAACATAGACACCTGGGAACCAATCGACGGATGAACCTGCGTTGAAGGACGACATTCTGACTCAGTGTCTTCAGAGATAAGGATGAGGCTGGCACCGCCGATGGGCACTGAAGGCACCTACTGCAGGTCCGACGCTAGAGGAGGTCGTAATGACACGACCAACGTCGATTCGGATGCAGTACCGGATCTTCAAGGCCCCACCCGTGCAGTGACCAGAGCTGACAGCGTTGAATTAGATTACACCCCTTCAGTCTCTGCGGGGCTCGAGGGGTCACCCGCTCAAATACGCGCATGGCCAATTAGAAATGTGATGTGAGAAAGGGTGGCTACAGCAAAAGGAGGGAGGCACAAAGTCGACCCTGGCTCTGGCGCCGTAGAACCGTGCCTCGAGCGTCAGTGATCCTGGTTTAGAAAGTGCCCTCATCTTGCTTGGTTGCTGTGAGAAGTTGGCCTGATATATGATGTTTACTAATTCTAGTGATCACCTTGTATCAGTCCAAACAACCCTTATGGTGATTGGTTGTAAGTCAACCTTATAGACCAGCTATCCTAACGGTAGCATGGACAAAGCAGTCTTAGGCTAAACTCTTTTTGGCATGTGAAGCCAGCTGTTTTACCACATATAACCCCTTGAATACCAAATGAAAGGACACCACACAGGTAGTTATGAAAATAAACAAGATATTTATTAACTAACAAACACATGTGAACTCTTTATGAGGTCAGAGGGCTAAGCACATGACAAGACTCTTAGGAAAAATACGTTAAGTTGCACGAATTACAATATTGCCCTAGGGGCGCAACAAACCATATACTAAACAAGTGGTATAAGGAAGTCGATAGAAGGAATGGAGCTGTCCAGAGGCTGTAGGATCGCTGGTACTACACTATCCTAACTTTAGGTAAGTAATAGGAGGCCCACGGAACGCGTGTGCAGAGTGTGAACTCACACGCGAGATGCTCAACAACGTCTATGGACAGCACAGTTGAAGATAAAGGTGAGTACGGACAATCCTGACTAGATAGGATTAAAACGACTGTGAATCTGGACACTAGGAGAGTCAATCTACCCTTGAGCACTGAAATGCTCTCGTTACCTCACCCACAGGCTGCGGGTGCATAGGTGCAAGGTCGTGTCGGGTTTCTGCGTTGAAGTCTATGGAGCATGAAAGAAAAGATGCTGCAGGCGACCAGGAAGAAGATGTCCGGTGTGATCCAAGGGTGGATCAGTGAAGCTGAAGACCTGAAAGCAGAGAGGACTATGTTCGAAGTCACTAGCCAGTGACTGGAGTGGAACCAGGAGGGAACCAGAGGCTGTCGTCGCGATCAGGTGAAGAGTGGACGCTTGACTCTGCTGCCACGTGGACCAGGTGGTGTCTTCGACGACCAGGATGGAGGCACGAGCTGTCCAACGCAGGCTCTCGCTGTCGGCGGTATTGGATCCGGATTCGGTGTCAACAGGCCTTGGCAAAGGCAACCCACGTGGTGAGTGGAATCGGCAGACCAGGAGGGTACGGGGTGCTTCCCCTTTGCAGGGAAGCAGAGGCCTGTAGGAGGGTGGATACCTGACTATGGTTACCCCCAACTTTTTGCCTTGTGTTTTGCTGGTTTTTCGACTTAGTTGACCTGGGACCCTGCTATTCAGGACCCCAGGCCTACTGCTCTCTCTCTAAAATGGATTCCATGTGTGAGAAGGTGGCCTGATATGCAGTGCTCACTATTCTAGTGAACACTATGTATCAGTCCAGCAACCCTTATTGATGATTGGTTGTAAGTCAACCTTATAGACCAGCTATCCTAGTAGCGTGGATACGAGCAGTCTAAGGCTAAAGACTCGAGAGGGCGTGTTAAGCCAGCTGTTATACCACACATATACCCCTTGAACACCAAGTGAAAGGACACCACACAAGTGTTATGAAAATAAACAGTTATTTATTAAGTATCACAACAGCCCTGTACTCTTTATGAGGACAGGGTACTAAGCACAAACCAAAACTCTTACAAAAATACTTAAGTTAGCACAGTATATACAAATGCCCGAGGGGCACGGAAAACCATATACTCTGAAAGTGGAATGCGAAATTCCTAGCAGGTAAGTACAGTACTAATAGCTTTTGGAATCGCTAGGACTTGACTAGGGAATCGTTAGATTACTTCTAGGAGGCCTAGGGGACTCGGGTGCAGTGTGTGCACACTCACGCGAGATGCGGACAAAAGTCTATGGTAGCTAGGAATTGAAAAGTTAGTGTTCTCGGGCGAACCCGACCTGGTAGGGAGAAAACGAAAGTAGATTCTGACCCTTGGATAGTGAGGCTATGCTGGGGCTCCGAAATGCCGAAGTTACCTAGCCCAGGGGCTGCAGCTGCATAGGACTCAAAAGACGTCGGGAATCCTCGTTGACGGACCAGGAGCCTGGAAAAAAGAAGTTGCTGGCAGGCGACCAGTGAAGAAAGTTCGGTGGATCCAAGCCTGGATCGATGGAAGATGACACCTGAAAGCAGAGGGGACCTAGTTCGAGACTACTAGCCAGTAGTCAGTGGGCACCAGGAGGGCACCGGATGGTAGCCACCTCGACTAGGTGAGTGGGTGACGCTGTACTCGAAGATCTCACGGACCAGGAGGCGTTGTCGGCGACCAGGATGGAGGATCGAGCTGTACCACGAAGATAGAAGCTGTCGGCGTCGCTGGACCCAGGATTGGGCAACAAAGCCTTGGCAAATTCAAGCCCACGCGGTGGACTCAAAATGGCGTCTGGAGTGGACCAGGAGGGTCCGGGGTGCCTCTCTTCAAGAAGGAAGCAAGGGCCAGTCTGGAGCAACCAAACCAGCAGCAGTGATGTCGTCGGGCGTCGTTCAGAAGGCCACAAGCCAGCCGGCTAGTAGCTGTAGGAGAGTAGGGTCTGCAATCCTATGATCACCCAGATTTTTTTGCTTTTGTTTCACTGGTTTACGACTTTCTCTGGCTGTGGGCCTGCCAATCAGACCCACAGCCTGGCTGTTCTCTTTCTAAATTACCTCATGTACCCTAGGTGCATCTACCAATTGGTACTGGGCCACCTTATCAGACCCTGTAACTCAGGGCATAGGTGTACCCAGGGCTGCCAGGGGCTGCAGCACGTATTGTGCCACCCCTGGCTGGCCTCCTAAATTTGACACAACTGGCTGCATGACAGCTGGGGCAAAGTCGTGTAATCACCCTTTGCTGTAGGTGTAGTATACCTATACCTAACCCTAAAATGGACACACAGATTCCTATCAGTCACTCCTATGGCAGGCCTTGACAATCCTGAAGGCAGAGTGCTTGGAATCGTGTGAGATGGTGCTCTGGCATGAGCTGAGCCTGTCTGCAGCTTGCGGAATCAAGTCCTAATAGCTGTTCCATGATATCGCATACCATATACTCTTAAGTGCATTATAATCCTCGCGGTTAAATGCTATCTTTGGTATTGCTTTATCAAAACATGTCGAGTAAGGTGTCATACGAATTGGAATACTAACCCCTCGCCAATTCTGGCGACGGGGTTAGCATTCCACCCTTCTAGAGGGACACGACATGTATGTAACTGTGAACCCCGGTTAAAGTTAACTGAAGCCTCAGCTCCACAAAATGGATGCTGCCACCACAGACACGAGTCTGACCCCCTGCAGCTGGGAGTCCTTCCAGCGAGGGGAGCCTGGACAAAGGGTTTCCTGTCAGGGGCGGTGCTAGCACCGTCCCAGACATGGTTTTGTGTATCCTGGGTAGGCAGGGCTTTACAGGAAGGTGACTGCTGAGTGGCACCCCGGTGCTCACTACGCATAGGCCGGTCTGAACCAGTTCCAGGGGCACACCAGCCCCTGGCCTGGGGAAGTCCGGCATGGCTGAGGGGTGTAACCACCCCCCACCTAGTCCCACCCATAGGCAGGACCTAGTCACCGGGTCAGCCCCCTTTTTTAGTATAAAGATGGGAGCGGGCCCCCTGTTAAAATTAGATCATCTTTGGAATCAAGATACCACTTTCTTCGAAAGGACTTCACGATTTCTTCTTCAAGATTCTCCCTTGTGGCTAAGGAGTAGTCACCCTGCATCCGCAGGCACCATCCTAAAGAACACTGCGGTCTGCTGCAAGTCCTTCATCACGAATCCGACGACCCAGCTCGACGAGACCCGGCTTCCCTGGCACCTCTGACCTCTACTCACCTCTACAGCCCAGCTGAGAACCGTGAGTGCGACGAGACCTCAAGGGACCGACGATCGCCAAGACTGCACGACATCTTTACTGCAAGCCCACCGTGTCCTCCACTGGTGAGTGCTTTGGGGTCCGAGAAGCCCCGACCCTGCGCAGCTCCAGCACCCAAGATCAGCCCCCCTGCATCTCCACGATCTGCGTGGGGCCCTTCTGCTGTTTGCTGTGCACCGCGTTGTTTGGCTACTAGCCGGCTGGCTTGTGGCCCTCTGAACGACGCCCAACGACTTCACGACTGCTGGTCTGGTTGCTCCAGGCTGGCCTTTGCTTCCTTCTTCAAGAGAGGCACCCCGGACCCTCCTGGTCCACTCCAGACGCCATTTTAGGTCCACCGCGTGGGCTTGAATTTGCCAAGGCTTTGTTGCCCAATCCTGGGTCCAGCGACGCCGACAGCTTCTATCTTCGTGGGACAGCTCGATCCTCCATCCTGGTCGCCGACAACGCCTCCTGGTCCGTGAGATCTTCGAGTCAAGCGTCACCCACTCACCTAGTCGAGGTGGCTACCATCCGGTGCCCTCCTGGTGCCCACTGACTACTGGCTAGTAGTCTCGAACTTGGTCCCCTCTGCTTTCAGGTGTCATCTATCTTCAAGATCCAGGCTTGGATCCGACTGAACTTTCTTCACTGGTCACCGGCCAGCATCTTTTCTTCCGGCTCCTGGTCCGTCTACGAGGATTCCCGACGTCTTTTCAGACCTATGCAGCTGCAGCCCCTGGGCTAGGTAACTTCGGCATTTCGGTGCCCCAGCATAGCCTCACTATCCAAGGGTCAGAATCTACTTTCGTTTTCTCCCTACCAGGTCGGGTTCGCCCGAGAACACTAACTTTCTAATTCCTAGCTACCATAGACTTTTGTCCCGCATCTCGCGTGAGAGTGCACACACTGCACCCGAGTCCCCTAGGCCTCCTAGACATAATCTAACGATTCCCTAGTCAAGTCCTAGCGATTCCAAAAGCTATTAGTACTGTACTTACCTGCTAGGAATTTCGCATTCCACTTTCAGAGTATATGGTTTTCCGTGCCCCTCGGGCATTTGTATATACTGTGCTAACTTAAGTATTTTTGTAAGAGTTTTGGTTTGTGCTTAGTACCCTGTCCTCATAAAGAGTACAGGGCTGTTGTGATCTTTAAATAAATAACTGTTTATTTTCATAACACTTGTGTGGTGTCCTTTCACTTGGTATTCAAGGGGTATATGTGTGGTAAACAGCTGGCTTAACGCGCCCTCTCGAGTCTTTAGCCTTAGACTGCTCGTATCCACGCTACTAGGATAGCTGGTCTATAAGGTTGACTTACAACCAATCATCAATAAGGGTTGCTGGACTGATACATAGTGTTCACTAGAATAGTGAGCACTGCATATCAGGCCACCTTCTCACATTGGTGAGCAGCGGTTGGGATTTGAGCTTGCTGTTGTTTTACCACACGTATCCTAAGAATATCTTGTTGAAAGATCACATAAGTACTGTTAGGTACACATAACTAAAGCTTAGAATACTCTGAGTTCTACTGAACCAGCTGTTGTAGCTCCTCAAGGCTTAGCACACCTTGGCTGCAACTCTTAGCAAGGGATCAGTAGGTAAACACATAGTGTAGGTAGGTGCATCACTTACACCACACTAGAAACAGTATGTCGGACAAAGGAGGAAACACTGAGGTTCCCCTTGTGTCAGTTGACCCTCCACAGGTCATCCCTTCAAGATATACTGCGCTTAGCTTCCATGAGTTACGACAAGTGTGTACCTCTAGGAAGATTAAGCAGGGGTCTAACCCCACAACTGCCTTTCTGATTGGTCTCTTAGAGACTCATGATGCAAGGAGGGCTGGTAACCCAGACCCTTCTAATTCAGATGGCAACATGCCCTCCTTACAGGGTCCCTTTGATGCCCAGGACCATCCTCTTCAGGAAGCAGATGATGCTGATGATGAGGATGATGATTTGGTATCAGGGGATGAGGCAGAAAAGGAACAGGTAGAAGTCAGCAGACTAACCAGGTCCAACTTAAGCAGACATGAGATGGGCACTAGGGGACCCTTGGGGCCACTCTCAGGTCAGCTTAACATTGGGAATGGACGAGATAGATCTCTATCAAGAGGCTCTATCAGATCCCTTCATACCAATGGCTCTCAACGTTCCTCTCAAAGGGGAATGACATCTCCCCAGAGGAGAATGTATGAAGCTAAGGAAAAGGCAGCCAATCTGAGGATTGAAAGGGAAGAACTTGCCCTGGCCAAAGAGAGGCTTGCCTTTGCTAGAGAGCAACAATTGAGTGGGACAGTCCCCACTGGTGGCAGCATTGTACCTAGCAATAGGGAAAGGAGTTTTGATACAAAACACCTTGGTAAGATAGTGCCCCCCTTTAAACAAGGGGATGACATCCACAAATGGATTACTGCTTTGGAGAGGGCCTGCACTGTGCAAGGTGTTCCCCCAAGTCAGTGGGCAGCTATCTTGTGGCTCTCCTTTGAGGGTAAAGGAAGAGACAAGCTCCTCACCACAAGGGTGGAGGATGCTAATGATTACCAAGTCTTGAAAAATGCACTGGTTGATGGGTTTGGCCTAACCACTGAGCAGTACAGGGTGCTGTTCAGGGATACCCAGAAAACTCAGTCTCAAGATTGGGCTGACTTTGTAGATTGTGCCACTAAGGCTTTTGAGGGCTGGTTGCTGGGCAGTAAGGTTACTGATTATAAAGGATTGTACAATTTGATGATGAGAGAGCAAATTTTAAACAATTGTCAGAACCAGTTGTTGCATCAGCATCTTGTTGACTCAGATCTGACCTCTCCCCAAGAATTGGGAAAGAAGGCAGACAGATGGGTTAGAACAAGAGTTAAACAGAACCAGGGCCAGAATCAAGGTGGTCAGAAGAAAGCAGACCAGAAGGGTAAGGATTCGAAAGGGGAACAAAATGACCAGAAGTCTTCGACAGGTCCCCAACAACCCAAAGAGGGTGGGGGTCAGGCTCCCCAAAAGAAGAAAGAAGGCCAATCTAAAAGGTGGTGCCAATACTGCAAAAGTAAAACTCACTGGTTTAGTGAGTGCACCAAGAAAGGAGGAGGGCAGACTCCTGCCACTGCAGCCCCTAAGGCACCTGTGCCCCCTAGTACAGCCAGCAGTGGTAGTGCACCTCCCAAGGGTTTAGTAGGGTTAACCCTGGGTTCTGAGGGGAGTGACAACTTAGTTGGCACCCTCACTCAGGCTGTCCTTGTCAGTACAGGGGATATGGATATGTCCCCTGACATAAGTCCCAATACTTTGGGCAAATACAGACAGACACCTTTTATTAATGGAAAAATGGCTCAGGCCTATAGGGACACTTGTGCCAGTGTCACAATGGTGACACCTAGCTTTGTGGACCCTGGACAGATCATGCCAGGTACAGAATTCCTGGTGACCAATGCAAGCAATGTCACTACCAATCATAGTATGGCAATTGTAGCTTTCTCCTGGGGAGGGGTAACTGGCCAAAAGAAGGTTGTAGTTAGTTCAGACCTCCCAGTGGATTGTTTGTTGGGCAATGATTTGGAGTCATCACAATGGTCAGAAGTGGAGCAGAGGACTCATCTGGAAATGTTAGGTTTGCCAGCACATGTGTTTGCTGTGACTAGGTCACAGGCCAGAAGATGCCCCACTGAACAGGTGCTGGATCCTGGAACAATGGACCAGACACCTTCCAAGAAAAAGAGCAGTAGGGTTAAGGCTGTGCCTTCCCCCTTGCCCCAGGTTGTGGATCAAGTCTCAGAGGAGGCTGACCTGCAGGAATTGAGGGAAACTGAGCCTAGAGAGTTTGAACTTGATCAAGTTGAATTCTTGGGTTCAGGGGGACCCTCAAGGGAAGACCTGGGGAAGGACCAGTTAGGCTGCCCTTCTCTTGAACCCCTCAGACAGCAGGCTGCTGCTGAGGCTGCTGGGAACGCCACAGGTACCCACAAGGTATACTGGGAAGATGGACTCCTGTACACTGAGTCAAGAGACCCCAAGCCTGGCATGACCAGGAGGCTGGTTGTACCCTTGTCTCAGAGAGGTTTCCTACTTACCTTGGCCCATGAGATTCCCTTAGCAGGACACTTAGGCCAGACAAAGACTTGGGACAGGCTTGTCTCACACTTTCACTGGCCTCACATGAATGAGGATACCAAGGAGTTTTGTCGCTCCTGTGTCACTTGCCAAGCCAGTGGTAAGTCAGGTGGCACAACAAAGGCCCCCCTTATACCAATGCCTGTGGTGGGGGTGCCCTTTGAAAGAGTGGGGATTGACATTGTTGGTCCAATGGAACCCCAGACAGCATCAGGGCACAAGTTTATACTGGTGGTAGTGGATCATGCCACCAGGTATCCTGAAGCTATTCCACTTAGGACCACCACAGCCCCTGTGGTGGCAAGGGCCCTAGTTGGAGTGTTCTCCAGAGTGGGCTTCCCTAAGGAGGTTGTCTCTGACAGAGGTGCAAACTTCATGTCAAGCTATTTAACTGCTATGTGGAAGGAGTGTGGTGTCAATTACAAATTCACTACACCCTATCACCCACAATGCAATGGGCTTGTTGAAAGGTTCAACAGGACCCTAAAAGGGATGATTCATGGACTACCTGAAACACTCAGGCGTAGATGGGATGTCCTGATGCCCTGCCTTCTGTTTGCTTACAGAGAGGTCCCACAAAAGGGGGTTGGCTACAGCCCTTTTGAACTTTTGTATGGGCATCCTGTGAGAGGCCCCTTGTGTTTGGTGAAGGAAGGATGGGAGAGACCTCTCAAAAAGCCTGCAACCAACATAATGGACTATGTACTTGGTCTCCGCTCCAGGATGGCTGAGTATATGGAGAAGGCATCAGAAAACCTTAAGGCCAGTCAAGAACTTCAAAAAGCTTGGCATGACCAAAAGGCTGTCCTGACTGTTTATCAGCCTGGACAGAAGGTGTGGGTGCTGGAGCCAGTGGCCCCAGCAGCACTCAAAGACAAATGGTCTGGGCCCCACACAATCCTTGAGCAAAAGGGAGAGGTCACCTACCTGGTGGACCTTGGAACTCCCAGGAGTCCCCATAGGGTACTCCATGTCAACAGGCTCAAAGCATATGTCGACAGGAAGGACATGAGCTTGCTCATGGCCATAGATGAGGGACAGGAGGAAGAGAGTGACCCTCTCCCAGACCTGCTCACTCAGAATCCTGATGATGGGTCAGTAGATGGTGTTGTCTTTTGTGGCAGCCTCTCTGAACATCAGCAGAAAGACTGTAAACAGGTTCTTCAGTCTTTCAGACGTATGTTCTCTCTGACACCCAGTCAGACCAATTGGTGCACCCATGAGGTTGACACTGGTGACAGCCTGCCAGTCAAGAGTAAAATCTACAGGCAGCCTGATCATGTTAGAGACTGCATAAAAACTGAAGTGCAGAAAATGTTGGAATTGGGAGTCATTGAACCCTCAGATAGCCCTTGGGCTAGTCCAGTAGTTCTAGTGCCAAAGCCTCACACCCAAGATGGTAAGAGAGAGATGAGGTTTTGCGTAGACTACAGGGGTCTCAATGCAGTCACTAAGACTGATGCCCATCCAATACCAAGGGCAGATGAACTTATAGATAGATTGGCTTCTGCCAACTACTTAAGTACATTTGACTTAACAGCTGGGTATTGGCAAATCAGGTTAGCTGAGGATGCCAAGCCCAAAACAGCATTTTCAACCCCTGGTGGGCATTATCAATTTGTGGTAATGCCCTTTGGTCTGAAAAATGCACCTGCCACCTTCCAAAGGTTGGTGAATCAAGTCCTTACTGGGCTGGATGACTTCTGTGCAGCATATCTAGATGATATTGCTGTCTTTAGCTCCACCTGGGAGGATCACCTGGTCCACCTGAGGAAAGTGTTAGAGGCTCTGCAAGCAGCAGGCCTCACTATCAAGGCCACCAAGTGCCAGATAGGGCAGACACAGGTTGTATACCTGGGCCACCTTGTAGGTGGAGGCCAGGTTCAGCCACTGGAGAGCAAAATACAGTCAATCAGGGACTGGGCTCCTCCAACCACCCAGACTCAGGTTCGAGCTTTCTTGGGCCTGACTGGATACTACAGAAAATTTGTCAGGAACTATGGTTCCATTGTGACACCATTAAATGAACTGACAAGTAAAAAAATGCCAAAAAAGGTTCAGTGGACAGCAGGCTGTCAAAAAGCATTCGATGACCTAAAGCAGGCCATGTGCACAGCACCTATCCTTAAGAGTCCAGACTACTCCAAACCATTCATTGTCCAAACAGATGCTTCTGAGTTGGGTGTGGGAGCTGTTCTTTCTCAACTGAATTTTGATGGTCAGGATCAGCCCATTGCTTTTATAAGCAGAAGGCTGACCCCCAGAGAGAAGAATTGGTCAGCTATTGAGAGGGAGGCCTTTGCTGTGGTTTGGGCCCTGAAGAAGCTGAGGCCATACTTGTTTGGCACTCACTTCAAGATTCAGACCGACCATAAGCCCCTCTTGTGGCTAAATCAGATGAAGGGTGAAAACCCCAAACTGCTTAGGTGGTCCATTTCCCTACAGGGGATGGACTTTACAGTGGAACATAGACCTGGTACTGATCATGGCAATGCCGATGGGCTCTCCAGATATTTCCACTTAGAACAAGAAGACTCACCTGGTCAAGGTTAGCTTATTGTCCCAAAGTTTGGGGGGGGGTCATGTAGGAGAGTAGGGTCTGCAATCCTATGATCACCCAGATTTTTTTGCTTTTGTTTCACTGGTTTACGACTTTCTCTGGCTGTGGGCCTGCCAATCAGACCCACAGCCTGGCTGTTCTCTTTCTAAATTACCTCATGTACCCTAGGTGCATCTACCAATTGGTACTGGGCCACCTTATCAGACCCTGTAACTCAGGGCATAGGTGTACCCAGGGCTGCCAGGGGCTGCAGCACGTATTGTGCCACCCCTGGCTGGCCTCCTAAATTTGACACAACTGGCTGCATGACAGCTGGGGCAAAGTCGTGTAATCACCCTTTGCTGTAGGTGTAGTATACCTATACCTAACCCTAAAATGGACACACAG
Source organism: Lissotriton vulgaris (assembly GCF_964263255.1). Taxonomy (NCBI): domain Eukaryota; kingdom Metazoa; phylum Chordata; class Amphibia; order Caudata; family Salamandridae; genus Lissotriton; species Lissotriton vulgaris. The sequence goes on from NW_028249409.1 coordinate 104,964, forward strand.
ATTCCTATCAGTCACTCCTATGGCAGGCCTTGACAATCCTGAAGGCAGAGTGCTTGGAATCGTGTGAGATGGTGCTCTGGCATGAGCTGAGCCTGTCTGCAGCTTGCGGAATCAAGTCCTAATAGCTGTTCCATGATATCGCATACCATATACTCTTAAGTGCATTATAATCCTCGCGGTTAAATGCTATCTTTGGTATTGCTTTATCAAAACATGTCGAGTAAGGTGTCATACGAATTGGAATACTAACCCCTCGCCAATTCTGGCGACGGGGTTAGCATTCCACCCTTCTAGAGGGACACGACATGTATGTAACTGTGAACCCCGGTTAAAGTTAACTGAAGCCTCAGCTCCACAAAATGGATGCTGCCACCACAGACACGAGTCTGACCCCCTGCAGCTGGGAGTCCTTCCAGCGAGGGGAGCCTGGACAAAGGGTTTCCTGTCAGGGGCGGTGCTAGCACCGTCCCAGACATGGTTTTGTGTATCCTGGGTAGGCAGGGCTTTACAGGAAGGTGACTGCTGAGTGGCACCCCGGTGCTCACTACGCATAGGCCGGTCTGAACCAGTTCCAGGGGCACACCAGCCCCTGGCCTGGGGAAGTCCGGCATGGCTGAGGGGTGTAACCACCCCCCACCTAGTCCCACCCATAGGCAGGACCTAGTCACCGGGTCAGCCCCCTTTTTTAGTATAAAGATGGGAGCGGGCCCCCTGTTAAAATTAGATCATCTTTGGAATCAAGATACCACTTTCTTCGAAAGGACTTCACGATTTCTTCTTCAAGATTCTCCCTTGTGGCTAAGGAGTAGTCACCCTGCATCCGCAGGCACCATCCTAAAGAACACTGCGGTCTGCTGCAAGTCCTTCATCACGAATCCGACGACCCAGCTCGACGAGACCCGGCTTCCCTGGCACCTCTGACCTCTACTCACCTCTACAGCCCAGCTGAGAACCGTGAGTGCGACGAGACCTCAAGGGACCGACGATCGCCAAGACTGCACGACATCTTTACTGCAAGCCCACCGTGTCCTCCACTGGTGAGTGCTTTGGGGTCCGAGAAGCCCCGACCCTGCGCAGCTCCAGCACCCAAGATCAGCCCCCCTGCATCTCCACGATCTGCGTGGGGCCCTTCTGCTGTTTGCTGTGCACCGCGTTGTTTGGCTACTAGCCGGCTGGCTTGTGGCCCTCTGAACGACGCCCAACGACTTCACGACTGCTGGTCTGGTTGCTCCAGGCTGGCCTTTGCTTCCTTCTTCAAGAGAGGCACCCCGGACCCTCCTGGTCCACTCCAGACGCCATTTTAGGTCCACCGCGTGGGCTTGAATTTGCCAAGGCTTTGTTGCCCAATCCTGGGTCCAGCGACGCCGACAGCTTCTATCTTCGTGGGACAGCTCGATCCTCCATCCTGGTCGCCGACAACGCCTCCTGGTCCGTGAGATCTTCGAGTCAAGCGTCACCCACTCACCTAGTCGAGGTGGCTACCATCCGGTGCCCTCCTGGTGCCCACTGACTACTGGCTAGTAGTCTCGAACTTGGTCCCCTCTGCTTTCAGGTGTCATCTATCTTCAAGATCCAGGCTTGGATCCGACTGAACTTTCTTCACTGGTCACCGGCCAGCATCTTTTCTTCCGGCTCCTGGTCCGTCTACGAGGATTCCCGACGTCTTTTCAGACCTATGCAGCTGCAGCCCCTGGGCTAGGTAACTTCGGCATTTCGGTGCCCCAGCATAGCCTCACTATCCAAGGGTCAGAATCTACTTTCGTTTTCTCCCTACCAGGTCGGGTTCGCCCGAGAACACTAACTTTCTAATTCCTAGCTACCATAGACTTTTGTCCCGCATCTCGCGTGAGAGTGCACACACTGCACCCGAGTCCCCTAGGCCTCCTAGACATAATCTAACGATTCCCTAGTCAAGTCCTAGCGATTCCAAAAGCTATTAGTACTGTACTTACCTGCTAGGAATTTCGCATTCCACTTTCAGAGTATATGGTTTTCCGTGCCCCTCGGGCATTTGTATATACTGTGCTAACTTAAGTATTTTTGTAAGAGTTTTGGTTTGTGCTTAGTACCCTGTCCTCATAAAGAGTACAGGGCTGTTGTGATCTTTAAATAAATAACTGTTTATTTTCATAACACTTGTGTGGTGTCCTTTCACTTGGTATTCAAGGGGTATATGTGTGGTAAACAGCTGGCTTAACGCGCCCTCTCGAGTCTTTAGCCTTAGACTGCTCGTATCCACGCTACTAGGATAGCTGGTCTATAAGGTTGACTTACAACCAATCATCAATAAGGGTTGCTGGACTGATACATAGTGTTCACTAGAATAGTGAGCACTGCATATCAGGCCACCTTCTCACAGTAGCCAAACAACGCGGTGCACAGCAAACAGCAGAAGGGCCCCACGCAGATCGTGGAGATGCAGGGAGGCTGACCTTGGGTGCTGGAGCTGCGCAGGGTCGGGGCTTCTCGGACCCCAAAGCACTCACCAGTGGAGGACACGGTGGGCTTGCAGTAAAGATGTCGTGCAGTCTTGGCGATCGTCGGTCCCTCGAGGTCTCGTCGCACTCACGGTTCTCAGCTTTGCTGTAGAGGTGAGTAGAGGTCAGAGGTGCCAGGGAAGCCAGGTCTCGTCGAGCTGGGTCGTCGGATTCTTGAAGAAGGACTTGCAGCAGACCGCAGTGTTTCTTAGGATGGTGCCCGCTTGATGCAGGGTGACTACTCCTTAGCCACAAGGGAGAATCTTGATGAAGAAATCGTGAAGTCCTTTCGAAGAAAGTCGTATCTTGATTCCAAAGATGATCTAATTTGAACAGGGGGCCCGCTCCTATCTTTATACTAAAAAAGGGGGCTGACCCGGTGACTAGGTCCTGCCTATGGGTGGGACCAGGAGGGGGGTGGTTACACCCCTCTCCCCTGCCGGACTTCCCCAGGCCAGGGGCTGGTGTGCCCCTGGAACTGGTTCTGACTGGCCTATGCGTAGTGAGCACCGGGTGCCACTCAGCAGTCACCTTCCTGAAAAGCCCTGCCTACCCAGGATACACAAAACCATGTCTGGGACGGTGCTAGCACCGCCCCGGATTAGGAAACCCTTTGTCCAGGCCTCCCTCGCTGGAAGGACTCCCAGCTGCAGGGGGTCAGACTCGTGTCTGTGGTGGCAGCATCCATTTTGTGGAGCTGAGGCTTCAGTTAACTTTAACCGGGGTTCACAGTTACATACATGTCGTGTCCCTCTAGAAGGGTGGAATGCTAACCCCGTCGCCAGAATTGGCGAGGGGTTAGTATTCCAATTCGTATGACACCTTACTCGACATGTTTTGATAAAGCAATACCAAAGATAGCATTTAACCGCGAGGATTATAATGCACTTAAGAGTATATGGTATGCGATATCATGGAAGAAATGCGTTACTTACCTGTAACAGCAGTTATCCAGTATTAGTGTCTTTCATAGATTCACATGCCTGAATCATTCCCCGTCGTCGAGACGGGAGCCTCCGGTACATAAAAAAGTAATGTCCTAAGACATACATAAAGAGGATAGGTCCAAGGGTCTAACCTTAGTAACCTATCTAGGTCCTTATGCAGGAAGGACCAAACAGAGCAGGCTCCAGGGTCCCACCTTGGTAGCCTATCTGTGTCCTTTTGTAAAAAAGGACCAAAATAAAAGGAACAACCAATCAGCTACTACCTCCCTCTAGAACCTTCCTGTGAGGAGCCTCAGTCTCTCAGATTTTCGTACGCACCAAGTTGGATAGGTGTAACCTGTAGAGGAGGCGGGAGGGTGCATGTGAATCTATGAAAGACACTAATACTGGATAACTGCTGTTACAGGTAAGTAACGCATTTCTTATCCAGTATTTGGGTGTCTTTCATAGATTCACATGCCTGAATCAGAGTAGCAAGCAATACAATATGCACATTCTGTGAAGATACAGAAAGTATACAACTGCAAGAAATGAACATTTGTGACTGTAGGAAAAAACAACAGCATACAATGTCATGCAGAATCTAGTAACAAAGAAATGTGCATACCAGTCAAGGATGGTGGGAAGCAGGAGGGCTCACCTCACTGGAATAGATGGCGAAGCACTGCTCTGCCCACTGCTGCGTCTTTCGTCAGCTCAGCGTCCAAGCAGTAGTGCCTGGTGAAGGTATGCGGGGACTTCCAGGTCGCCGCTCTACAGATGTCTAGGAGTGGCACTCCAGCAAATAGTGCCGCAGACGTAGACATGGCTCTGGTGGAGTGGGCTTTGGCCCGTGAGTCCAGAGGTCGCCCTGCCTTCTCGTGGCAGAGAGTTATGGCTGAGGAGATCCATCTTGATATGCTCTGTTTAGTTAAGGGCATGCCCTTCCTAGGTCTGCTGAATGCGACAAAGAGTTGGGATGACTTCCTGAATTGTCTCGTTCTATCAAGATAGAATTTTAGGCATCTCTGAAGGTCTAAAGAGTGCAGTGATCTCTCAGCCGCGGTAGATGGGTTCGGAAAGAATGATTTAAGAACCACGGGCTCATTAAGATGGAAGTCCGAAGGGACTTTGGGTATGAATCGTGGGTTGGTACGCAGGATGACTCTGTCCTCTTTGAATTGAAGGAATGGGTCCTGGATGGAAAGGGCCTGTAACTCGCCTACTCTTCTGGCCGAGGTCAGAGCAAGTAGGAGGGCTGTCTTCCACGACAGGAATTTGATGTCAGACTTGTGGATAGGCTCGAAGGGATGCCTCATCAGCTGGTGAAGAACTATGTTGAGCTGCCACGTTGGAGGGACAGGTTTTGGTCTAGGGAAGGACCTAAAGAGGCCTTTCAGAAATTGTTTAATGAGTCTGTCCGCCCACAGAGAGGGGCCTCTAGAAGTTCGAGTGAACCTAGAAATCGCTGCCAAGTGGACCTTGATGGACGCATGGGCCAGGCCTGAGTGCGCCAGGTGTAGAAGGTATGGCAGGAGTTGTTGGGGAGTGACCCGGAAAGGGTGTAGATTCTCCTTTTCGCACCAGATGCAGAAGCGTTTCCACTTGAGAGTATAAGTCTTTTTTGTGCTGTTAGCTCTGGCGTTGGACAGGACATCTTTGCACTCTTGTGGAATGTTTAGATGGCTGAACTCACGGTAGTCAGGAGCCAGGCTGACAATTTCAGAGGGCCCAGGTTCGGGTGGAGAACCTGCCCGTGAGACATCGTGAGTAAGGTTGGGTGACTGTGAAGACGAAGAGGCGGGTGGACGGATAGACGATGGAGCTCCGTGTACCAGTGCTGCCTCGGCCAGGATGGGGCGATGAGGATTAGAGTGCAGGGCTCCGATTTCATTTTCCTGATCACCCTGGGTATCAGTGGGAATGGCGGAAAGGCGTAAGCAAACACGTTCTGCCAAGCTATTGAAAATGCATTCCCTAGTGTTCCTTGTTGGGGAAGCCTGCTTGCGAAGCTTGGGCATCTGGCGTTCTCCCTGGTGGCGAAGAGGTCTATCTGTGGTGTCCCCCACTTTGTGAAGATGTGGTTCAGTGCACTCTCGTCTAACTCCCATTCGTGGGATAGGGACTGTTCTCTGCTGAGGGCGTCCGCCAGGACGTTGTCCTTGCCTGGAACGTATTCGGCTTTGAGGGTGATGCCATGTTGTAGAAGCCAGTTCCAAACCCTCTGAGATTCTCGAGAGAGAGAGAGAGCGAGCGCGTCCCACCCTGTTTGTTCAGGTAGTGCATAGTCGTGGTGTTGTCCGTCCTGACTAGCACTGGGGAGTTTCTGATGCGCGGGAGGAACGATTGGAGCGCCAGGAAGACCGCCCGTAGCTCTAGAATGTTGATGTGGAGCTTGGACTCCTGTGGCGACCATTTTCCGTTGGTCTGCAGTTCTTGTAGGACTGCACCCCAGCCCTCCAAGGATGCATCCGTGGTGATGATATGTGGTTGCGCCGGAAGCAGGAACGGTAGTCCTTGCGATAGGTGTTTGTCTGATGTCCACCATTGTAGACTGTTGATTAGAGGTTGGGTGACTCGTAAGCGGTCCTCGAAGGATCCCGCCGCTTGTGTCCACTGTTTTGACAGTTCTTCCTGAAGGGGGCGCATTTTTAGGCGGCAGTGAGGGATGAGTAGGATACATGACGACATCATGCCGAGGAGCGATTTGAAGAGGCGGACGGTCAGAGTCTTTTTGGATGCCACTGACTTGGCCAAGGAGATGAGTTTCGACTTTCTCTCCTGTGATGGAAAGGCCTTCGTGCAATCCGTGTCCAGGGTCGCTCCTAGGAAGGTGATGACTCGGGCTGGTGTCAGGGATGACTTTTCCCTGTTGAGGGTCAGGCCGAGGCGGCGGAAAAGATGCAGACAGGCGCTGGAAGATGCAGCTGCGGCTGCTCTCGACGGAGCTTTTACCAGCCAGTCGTCCAGGTAAGGGAAGACCTGGTGTCCCTGCTGGCGGAGATAGGCTGCGACAGGAGAAAGGCATTTCGTAAAGATCCTTGGAGCAGATTTGAGGCCGAAGGGGAGTACGCGGAATTGGTAGTGTATCCCTGCGACTGCAAACCTTAGGAACTTTCTGTGTCCCTTGAGGATAGGGATGTGATAATAGGCGTCCTGTAGGTCGAGTGATGTCATGTAATCGCCTTTTTCCAGGAGTCCCAGGATCTCCTGTAGCGTGACCATTCGAAACGACTGCTTCTTTAGAAACACGTTGAGAGCTCTTAAGTCGAGAATTGGACGCCATTTCTTCCCCTTCTTGTGGATGAGGAAGAAGTGGGAATAGAAGCCCTCCCCCATCTGGGCGTGTGGAACTTTTTCTATTGCGCCCTTCTGGAGCATGGATGTTAGTTCTTGCCGAAGCAGCCGTAGGTGTCTGTGAGGACGCTTGACAGGCGGTGTCTGAGGAGGGTTTGAGAGGAATTCTAGAGAGTGGCCGAATTGAAGGAGTTGTAGAACCCACCGGTCTGTCGTTATTTGCCGCCAGTTTTGAAGGTAAAAGGAAAGTTTCCCTCCAAGTCGCAAGGGAAGCGATGGTGGAGGGGCTGGCCAATTGGAAAAGTCATTGGCGATTGCCTGCTGGTCTCTTCTGTCCTTTTCCTCTGTAGGACGATTTATTGAAGGAGGACTGACGTCCCGACTGGTTTTGGCGCTGTTGAAATTGCGTCTTACCCTGTGAGTAAGAGTAAGAGGACTTGTTTTGATAAGATCCTCTATAGGAGGATTGTCCCCTCCCCCTGTTGGCACGAAAGGACTGAGTGCGAGATTGCAGAGTGCCCAGGGCTCTGGCTGTGTCAGTGTCCTTTTTAATTGCAGTGAGGGCTTCATCAATCTTCTCGCCGAATAGATGATCGCCATCATAGGGCATATCTAAGATTTTGGTCTGGACCTCCTGTCTGAAAGAGGTGGCCTTAAGCCAGCCTTGGCGTCGTAGGACAGCGGCGCCCGCCAGCTGTCTGAATCCAGTCATGGCCACGTCAATGGCGCAGTCTATCAGTTCTGAGGCCGATGTTTGGTCCTCAAGGAGGAGCGAGTGTGCCTCCGCTTTAACATCTTCTGGCAGGTCGGCAATGTAGGGCGCGATATCCGCCCAGAGTTGGCGGTTGTAACGCCCAAGAAGGGCGATGGAATTGGCAATTTTCACCGTTGTCGCAGAGGTAGTGGAAAAGCGTTTCCCAACTGCATCTAACTTCCTGCCTTCTTTATCTGGTGGTGTCGATAAAGGTGATGCAGGGTTACGCGAGTTCTTCTGGGCCGCCTGGGTGACCACAGAGTCCGCCTTGGGATGACCCGTGAGGCATGCTGGAGCTGACGACGTAGCTCTGTATTTTTTTATCCAGTCTGGGTACGATTACCTGTAGGGAAGCTGGAGATTGCATGAGCTGCTTGCCCTGTTTAAGTAGATAATCAATGATCGGGATCGATCTAGTAGTTTTCTTAGTTGGTTCTTTAAAGTCATAGAGGAAACATTCAGTTTCCTGAGATTCCATTGACATATGGAACCTTTTGGCAGCCCTTTCCATGAGGTTATGGAAACCTCCAATATCTGCAGGTGGAGACTCAGAGGATTGCGGCTCCGGAGAGGCCGGAGAGTGAGTGACATAGTCCTGGTCTGCATCCACGTCCGTATCATCATCTCGGACTTCCCCTTCTTCATGTTCTCTGTCCTCTTCCTCGGACGAGATAGGGTCTTGAGCAGGGTCCTGTGTCCTAGGAAGGACCAGTGGAGGGGGCCTGGGTCTTGTCCCTTGCGCAGGAACGGTCACAGATGGCTGCGGGGTTGGTGGGACAGTAGGGGTGGCTTTCTGCGGAAACCGCTGTTTGTAGTCTTGAACGAGAAAGCTCAAGTCTGCAACCAATGAGGCTGGCAAGCACACCATTGGGGTCACCTGGGTGTGGACTTGGGTAGACACTACTGGAGGAGTCGATTCCTCAACCTCCTGCTCTTCGTCCGTACTCTGGCACTTGACAATTAGGTCTGAAGGACTAGTGGCTTGTGTAAACTCCTCCTCCTCCTCCTCCTCCGGCTCCTGGTCCTGTAAGAAGCAGGATGGCGTCAGCTGTTGGACCTTACTAGGCGAGGTCATCTCCGGAGTGATCTGCCTTTTGGTGATCCTAATGGAGACGTGGGAAGTCTGAGCGTCCATTGCATGTGCAGGAGCTCGGATTCTTTCCAGGTACCAGCAGCCGTCGGTATAGTCTTCGTCGACGGTGCATCCGTCGACGACCCTCTCGTCGACGGTGCCTTATGCAGCGTTTCCTTCGTCGACTGCTTCGTCGTCGGCGCCGTCGTCGACGGAGCGCCCTTCGTCGACGGAGTGTCCCTCGTCGACGGCTTCGTCGACGGTGTGACTTTCGTCGACGGTGTCGTCGTCGACGTCTTCGTCGACGGTGCTGTCGTCGACGCCCTCGTCGACGGTGCCGTCGTCGACGTCCTCGTCGACGGTCTTGTCGTCGACGGTGCGGAGGATGAAATCGGTCGTCCTGCTGACGACGAGTAAGTTAGAGTCGTCGATGAGGAGGACGCCGACGATGCCATCGTCGTCGATACCGTCGTCGTCGATGTTGAGACGGTTTTAGGCGATGAGGTGGTCGCCGATTGCGCCGTCGTCACCGTAAGCAGTGGTTGCTTCCTGTGGACAGGAAGGTCCTTGCTAGATACGGCAGGCCTGCCCTCTGAAGACTTTTTAGACTTCTTAGGAGGGGTCGCTGAGTGGCCAGGCGAGGAAGCCCTAGGCCTCTTCAGGGAAAGTTGTGAGGCGCCAGACATGCTCCCACCTTCGGAAATGAGGTCGCTCGGTTTGTCTTTAAGCCTGTTCAGCCAGATAAGAAGTCTCCCTTCCCGGTCTTTCTGGGTTTTGACGGAGAACTTACGGCAAATCTTGCAGTCTATGGTCTTGTGGTGAGGATAGAGGCAATACAGGCATTCCTCATGTTCGTCGTCCACATGGAGCCTTAGTTTACCACAGGAGGCACAGGGACGGAAAAGTGCTCTTTTCTTGACGTCAGCCATAGTTAGAAAGTCGAAAAAGCTGTGAAGTTTGGAGAAAATTCGATATTCCTGAGGAGAACTCAGGTGGAGACTCCCTAGCACAACGTGCGGTAGAAAATCTGAGAGACTGAGGCTCCTCACAGGAAGGTTCTAGAGGGAGGTAGTAGCTGATTGGTTGTTCCTTTTATTTTGGTCCTTTTTTACAAAAGGACACAGATAGGCTACCAAGGTGGGACCCTGGAGCCTGCTCTGTTTGGTCCTTCCTGCATAAGGACCTAGATAGGTTACTAAGGTTAGACCCTTGGACCTATCCTCTTTATGTATGTCTTAGGACATTACTTTTTTATGTACCGGAGGCTCCCGTCTCGACGACGGGGAATGATTCAGGCATGTGAATCTATGAAAGACACCCAAATACTGGATAACAGCTATTAGGACTTGGTTCCGCAAGCTGCAGACAGGCTCAGCTCATGCCAGAGCACCATCTCACACGATTCCAAGCACTCTGCCTTCAGGATTGTCAAGGCCTGCCATAGGAGTGACTGATAGGAATCTGTGTGTCCATTTTAGGGTTAGGTATAGGTATACTACACCTACAGCAAAGGGTGATTACACGACTTTGCCCCAGCTGTCATGCAGCCAGTTGTGTCAAATTTAGGAGGCCAGCCAGGGGTGGCATAATACATGCTGCAGCCCCTGGCAGCCCTGGGTACGCCTATGCCCTGAGTTACAGGGTCTGATAAGGTGGCCCAGTATCAATTGGTAGATGCACCTAGGGTACATGAGGTAATTTAGAAAGAGAACAGCCAGGCTGTGGGTCTGATTGGCAGGCCCACAGCCAGAGAAAGTCGTAAACCAGTGAAACAAAAGCAAAAAAATCTCGGTGATCATAGGATTGCAGACCCTACTCTCCTACACCATGTACCTTAGGTACATATCCAATTGGTACTGGGCCACCTTATCAGACCCTGTAACTCAGGGCATAGGTGTACATAGGGCCTACCAGGGGCTGCAGCATGTATTATGCCACCCCTGGCTGGCTATCTAAATCTGACACAACTGGCTGCACGACAGCTGGGGCAAGGTGGTGTAATCACCCTTTGCTTTAGATATAGTATACCTATATCTAACCCTAAAATGGCCACTCGTATTCCTATCAGTCACTCCTATGGCAGGCCTTGACAATCCTGAAGGCAGAGTGCTTGGAATCGTGTGAGATGGTGCTCTGGCATGAGCTGAGCCCGTTTGCAGCTTGCGGAACCAAGTCCTAATAGCTGTTCCATGATAACGCATACCATATACTCTTAAGTGCATTATAATCCTCGCGGTTATATGCCAACTCTGGTATCGCTTTATCAAAACATGTCGAGTAAGGTGTCATACGAATTGGAATACTACCCCCTCGCCAATTCTGGCGACGGGGTTAGCATTCCACCCTTCTAGAGGGACACGACATGTATGTAACTGTGAACCCCGGTTAAAGTTAACTCAACCCTCAGCATCACAAAATGGATGCTGCCACCACAGACACAAGTCTGACCTCCTGCTGCTGGGAGTCCTTCCAGCGAGGGAGGCTTGGACAAAGGGTTTCCTGTCAGGGGCGGTGCTAGCACCATCCCAGACAGGGTTTTGTGTATCCTGGGTAGGCAGGGCTTTAGAGGAAGGTGACTGCAAGTGGCACCCCGGTGCTCACTATGCATCTGCCGGCTAGAACCAGTTCAAGGGGCACACCAGCCCCTGAGCTGGGGAAAGTCCGGCATGGGAGAGGGGTGTAACCACCCCCCTTCCTGGTCCCACCCATGGCCAGGACCTAGTCGCGTGCCAGCCCCTTTCCTAGTATAAAGATAGGAGCGGGCCCCCTTCCAAATTAGATCATCTTTGAATCCTGAAGCTACTTTCTACGAAAGGAACTCTCGACTTCTTCTCAAGATTTCTCCCTTGTGACTAAGGAGTAGTCACCCTGCACCCGCAGGCACCATCTAAGAACACTGCGGTTTGCTGCACGTCCTTCCTCTGGAATCCGACTGACCAGCACGGCGAGACCCGGCTTCCCTGGCACCTCTGACCTCTACCCACATCGTCAGCTCAGCTGAGATCCGTGGGTGCGACGAGACCTCGAAGGACCGGCCATCTTCAGAACTGCACAACGCTTATCCAGCACGACCGCCGAGGGATCCTCGAGTGAGTGCTTTGGGGTTCGAGAAGCCCTAGCCCTGAGCAGCTCCAGCACCGAAGTCCAGCCCCCTCAGCATCCACCAGATCTGCGTGGGGCCCTTCTGCTTTTTGCTGCTCACCGCGTTGTCCGGCTACTTGCCTGCTGGCTTGTGGCCCTCTTGACGATGCTCCACGACGACAACACCGCTGGTCTGGTTGCTCCAGACTGGCCCTTGCTCCCCTCCAACAGAGGAGGACCCTGGACCCTCCTGGTCCACTCCAGACGCCATTTTGAGTCCACCGCGTGGGCTTGCATTTGCCAAGACTTGTTGCCCCAATCCTGGGTCCAGCGACGTCGACAGCAGATACCATCGTGGGACAGCTCGCACCTCCATCCTGGTCACCGACAACGCCTCCTGGTCCGTGAGACTGCAGAGCCCAGCGTCGCCCACTCACCTGGTCGAGGTGACTCCAACCGGTGCCATCCTGGTGCCCATCTAATCACTGGCTAGTGATTCAGAACTTGGTTCCCTCTGCTTACAGGTGTCTTCCATCTTCGATCCAGGCTTGGATCTCTCCGAATCTCTTCACTGGTCACCTGCCAGCAACAACTTCTTTCAGGCTCCATAGACTGCAACGAGGATTCCCGACGTTTTTCCAGACCTATGCATCCGCAGCCCCTGGGCTAGGTAAACTCAGCATTTCGGTGCTCCAGCATAGCCTCACTATCCAAGGGTCCAGATCCTTTTTCGTTTCAGCTCTACCTAGTCGGATTCGTCCGATAACACTAACTTTACAAAATCTAGCATCCATAGACTTTGTCCCGCATCCCGCGTGATAGTGCACACTCTGCACCAGATCTCCCTAGGCCTCCTGCTAGTAATCTGAAGGGTCAGTAGTCAAGTCCTAGCAAGCCCAAAGCCTATTAGAGTAGTACTTACCAGCTAGTAATTTTGCATTCCACTTTTGTAGTATATGGTTTTTCGTGCCCCTCGGGCATTTGTGTAAATTGTGCGACTTTGCGTATTTTCCTAGGAGCTTTGTATTGTGCTTAGCACCCTGTTCTCATAAAGAGTCCAGGGTTGTTGTGTTCTAAATAAATATACTTTATTTTCATAACAACTTGTGTAGTGTGCTTTCACTTGGTGTTCAAGGGGTATATGTGATGGTATAACAGCTGGCTTAACACGCCCTCTGGAGTCTAGCCTAAAGACTGCTCTCGTCCAGGCTACTAGGATAGCTGGTCTACGGTTGACTTACAACCAATCATCAATAAGGGTTGTTTGAACTGATACATAGTGATCACTAGAATAGTGAGCACTGCATATCAGGCCAACTTCTCACAGGGCCACTCTGGAGCAACCAGACCAGCGGTGTGGATTTCAAGGTTCGTAGTCTAGGAGGCCACTAGCCAGCCGGCAAGTGACCAGACAACGCGTCCAGCAGCAATCAAGCAAAAGGGCCCCATGCAGATCTCGTGGATGCTGGAGGGCTGATCTTCTGTGCAGGAGCGGCTCGGGGCTGGGGCTTCTCAATCCCCAGAGCACTTTGTCGAGGATACCTCAGAAGTCGTGCTGGAAGCGAAGTGCAGTTTCTTCAAGATGGCCGGTCCCACGTGTTTCGTCGCACCCACGGATCTCAGCTGTGCTGCAGATGTATTTGAATTTGAAATTATTTATAAAGCGCACGTACACCAGCGGTTTCATGGCGCTACAACTAACAGAAGTCTGGGCGAAGGAGCTGGAGCTGAGTAAAGGAAAACAAACTGCTAATGGACTAATTGAAGGATTTGGTAAACAGATAAGCTTTGAGCTGCTTCCGGAATTGCGGATACAGGGTTAAGGCTCTGAGCTCGAGAGGCAGGGAGTTCCAGAGGAGCGGGGCAAGGGTCGCAAATTTCAAGCCTCCTCATTTCTTTCTCCGGAACCGTGGGACTGTGAGAAGGGACTGAGTAGATGAACGCAGTTCCCTGGAGGGAACATAGGGGGTGATCTCAGATGAGATGAAAGCGGTGCCGTGCCCAGTCGTGCTTGAAAGGTGATGGAAGGGAGCTTAAACTGGACACGGGCACGAACAGGGAGCCAATGTAAAGACTTTAGGAGGGGAGTGGTGTGGTGAGACTTTGGGAGCTTGAACACCAGGCGCGCCGCCTGGCTTTGAATCTGCTGCAGACGCCGTAGACTATATGCAGGTATACCTGCATATAGGGCGTTGCCATAATCCAGGCGGGAGACCACCATAGCCAGGGTGATCAATTTCAGAGCATCAAAGGAAAAAAAGCGGGACACCTTGCGTATAGTGCGCAGTGAAAGGAAGGAAGAAGAAACCACAGAACTAACCTGGGAGTGAAGGGTGAGTTGGGAGTTGAGTTTAATGCTTAATGTTTTGACTGAGGTAGAGGGAACAGGTGGAGAGCCTAGAGAGGGGGGCCAAAATAAAGAAGACCAGGGGCTGGATGAACCACCCGTCAACACCAGCTCGGTCTTGTCTGGGTTGAGTTTCAGATGGTTGTGGTTCCTTCAGTCCCGGATATGGATCATGATAGATTGGAAATTAAGGACAGAAGCGGGGGAAGAAGACAGGTTGAAGACAAGTTGGAGGTCGTCCGCATAATTAAATACGGCGACCTCCATTTGTTGCAGTGAGAAAATAAGAGGGGCGATGTAAAGATTAAACAAAAGAGGGGAAAGGGAGGAGCCTTGGGGGACCCCGCACTGGACTTTCCGAAAGTCCGCAGTAAAGTCACCCAGGCGAACTGCCTGGGTGCGGTCCCTCAGGAAGGAGGATAACCAGACCAGCGGGGTGCCCCCGATCCCCGCCGCCTTGACACGGGAAAGCAAGATGGTATGATCCACCGTGTCAAAAGCGGCTGAGAGATCGAGGAGGACCAAGGCCTGGGGCTGGTTGGTGTCCATTCCCTCCCTGAGGTTGTCAAGGACCGAGAGGACTACGGACTCCGTAGAGTGTGCGGGGCGAAACCCGGCCTGGCGGGGGGGCAAGAGCCCCATACTTCTCCACAAAAGAGCTCAGAGCGCAGGTGACATGGCGCTCGAGCACTTTCGCCAGGAACGGTAGGAGGGAGATGGGGCGAAAATTGGCGGGAATTGAGGGGTCAGCGCCCGGCTTTTTCAAGACTGGAACAATGACTGCTGATTTGAGTGGATTAGGTACCACGCCCTGGGAAAGAGCTATTGAGGAGGTGAAAGGGAGGGTCTGGACAATTGGTAAAGATGTGACGGAGAATATGAGCAGGGCAGGGATCTAACGGGGAGCCGGATTTGACAAGGGGAATTATGGAAGTCAGAGATTCCTTAGTCAGAGGGGGGAGGGTGGTGAGTTGTCCCTTGGGGGGGGGGGGGGGGGGGGACGACACTGGGGGTCCACAAAAGTAGGGGAGGGGGGAGGGATGTTGGGATGTTGGCTTTAATGGTGGCTATTTTCTGAATGAAAAAGTTGTTGAGAGAGTGAGAGTTCCTGGGAAGGAGTGGGCTTTAGAGAGGTTCTGTCCGAAAAAGCCAGGTTATGCACAATCGAGAAAATTTCCTTCGATTGGTTCTCGGCTGCGAGGATTTTGGAGGAGAAATAGGTAGTTTTAGCCGCCAGGATATCCTTTTTGTATTGAGTCAAGATGTTAATGAACTCCAATCGCAATGAGGGGCAATAGCTTCTCCTCCAGGCCCGCTCTGCTCGACGTACCGCTACTTTGGTAGCCTTGAGATCTTTGTTAAACCACAGATTGGCATCCTTCTCTCGCTTAGAGGTGACCCGTTTCAGAGGGGCAATAGAGTCGCAGCCTGAGGAGAGCCACTGTTCAATGGCCGTGGCCTGGGAAAGGGTGGATAGACCTTGTAGGGAGGGGAGGGAGGTGGTGAGTAGAGAGGATAAATTTTCCGGATCTACTCGCCCCCAAGCGCGAACCCAGATGTTCTTGGGGAGTGGAGCCTTGACCGGAGGGTGTATGGGAAGGGCAAATGAGATCAGATGATGGTCAGACCATGTACAAGGCGAGATGGAAAGGGTCTCTACGGGACAGTTCAAGGACCAGATCTGGTCTAGGATGTAACCTTTGATATGGGTAGGAACATGGATATGAGATGTAAAGTTGAGAGATTGAAGGGTATCCGAAAATTCTTTTGAGGATGGGCATTCAGCTGGGTCAGAGGGACAAAAATTAAAATCACCCAAGAGTAAAATGGAGGAGTTGTTAACTGTGATCGTGGCCAGAACTTCCAAAAAAATCAGGGAGAAACAATAAAGGGGATTGAGGGGGGCGATAGGCGAGTATGCAGGTGAGAGGGGGCGTAATGGAAGTGGTGCGGATAGCTAGATACTCAGTGGTGGCAATATCTGGCAGAGACAGAGTTTGAAAGCGGAGGTCGGTTCGGGCGATGACCGCCACGCCGCCTCCAGCTCTGACATTTTGGCGATCCGCGCGTAGGGCGTAGTATGGGGCTGGTAAGGTGGCCAGTAGAGCAGGGAGGGAGTCATCACAGAACCAGGTTTCCGTTAAAAAAAAGAAGATCTGGGGCATGAAGGTCCAGCAGTACCGAAAGTTCGTGCGCATGGGCTACTGCAGACCGGGTGTTTAAATAGTATGCCAAGAGGGTTTTAGAGGTAGCAGGGAGAACATTGCCTCCAAATGGATGGGGGGGGGATGTATTGGGGAGGAGGGATGGCGAGAGGAGCAGCAGGAGACAGGCCGAGAGACTAAATGCGAGAGCAGGTAGAGGCTGGTAAGGGCCATGGGCACCGAAGGCAGCGTAGTTGGGCGGGGGAGTAGGTGGTAAATTGGGCAGAGTGACGCGCCCCTAGCCCCAGACAGTCGCGGACGGGCGCAGACGGGCTTGCCTTAGGCGCGCCTTTAGCGCGCAATCGTCGCGCCCGTCCGCTGCGCCTCCGGCCCATGCACATAGTTTTATAGGGTCGTCAAGAGGAGGAGGAGAAAAGAAAGGGGGCGTGGCCGGCGAAGTGGGCGGAGCTAGCTGGCTCGCTGTTGATTGCGGCAGCGAGGGAGGATTCCCCGTGACAGCGTCCAAATCGGCTGTCTGTAGGTAGAGGTCGGAGAGGTCTGGGAATCTGGGTCTCGTCGGGCTCTGAAGTCTGGATCCTTGAGGGAAGACGACAAAGTGAAGCCGCTGGATGCTTGATCGTGCCTGCTGGTGCAGGGTGGACACTCCTTGCCCACAAGGGAGATTTCTTCAGTCTTCTGTGGAGCAGAACGTCGAAGTCCAGAGTTTCTTCTTGTAAAATCAATTCAGGATAATCTACTTTAGAATGGGACCAGCTCCTACCTGTATTCTGCTAAAGGGGGCTGTACTATCACTAGGTCCCTCCTATGGGTGGGACCAGGAAGGGGGTGGTTACACCCCCTATCCTTTGTCCAGTGTCGCGCCAGAGCTGGGGCTGGAGTGCCCCAGCAACTGGTTTGAACCGGGCTATGCACCTTGTGTGCCCCAGGCATGTCTCATTCCTTTCAGGCCTGTCCTACCTAATACACAAAATCCTGTCTGGGGTGGTGCTAGCACCTCCCAAGGCAGGAAACCCTATGTCGAAGCCTTTCTTGCTGGAAGGTCTCCCAGCAGCAGGAGGTCAGACTTGTGTCTGGTGGCAGCATCCATTTTGTGATGCTGAGGCTCGAGTTAACTTTAACCGGGGTTCACAGTTACATACATGTCGTGTCCCTCTAGAAGGGTGGAATGTTACCCCCATCGCCAGAATTGGCGAGGGGGTAGTATTCCAATTCGTATGACACCTTACTCGACATGTTTTGATAATCTATGCCAAAGTTAGCAATAACCGCAAGGATTATAATGCACTTAAGAGTATATGGTATAGCGTTATCATTGAAACAGCTAAAGGACTTGGTTCCGAAAGCTGCAGACAGGCTCAGCTCATGCCAGAGCACTATCTCACATAATTCCATGCACTCTGCCTCTAGGACTGTTAAGGCCTGCCATAGGAGTGACTTATAGGAGTATATGTGTCCATTTTGTGGTTAGATATAGGTATACTATATCTAAAGCAAAAAGTGATTACACCACCTTACCCCAGCTGATTGATCAGCCAGTTGTGTCAGATTTGGATGGCCAGCCAGGGGTGGCATAATACATGCTGCAGCCCCTGGTAGGCCCTGAGTGCACCTATGCCCTGGGTACCTAAGGTACACTGTACAGGGGCTGATAAGGTGACCCAGTATCCAATTAGATATGTACCTAAGGTACATGGAGTCCATTTTATGAGAGAGAAGGAAGCATGGCGTCCTGAATAGCAGGATCCCAGACCAACTAAGTCGAAAACCAGCAAAACACTAGGCAAAAGGTTGGGGGCAACCAACACCAAGGCTTATCCCAAGCTGGACAAGATTATGTCCACCCTCCTCCAGCTCAAAGAAGATATTCACACCATCAAAGAACGACTCTGCACACTCCCCAGACACCCCTCACTCACCACCACCCCCCCTCCCAACTTGCCCCCCACCCTTCCGGATGACTCACCCACTCTACACCCCCCCACACTTGACCGCGATCCATATCCACAATCGCAACAACCGCCCCCGCCGATGAAGCAACCCTCTTTCAGACCGCGACACACTCACCCTCCTCCGCTCCTACAACACAGCTCCCCTAAACACCACAACTGCCACACACCTATCCATTCCCACGATACATTCAAATCCCCAAGACCCCCCACACTAAACAACAGAATCTCCATCCCTGATAACATTAGGAAAGTCCCCCTCTCACTAGTACCCTCTATTACCCTTGACACACCCCGTCTCAAATGCATTCTCCTCAACATCAGATCGGCCTCTAGACACTCCTCCGCCATCGCTTATCTCATCTTAACATTGTACCTTGACCTAATCATTTTAACTGAAACTCGGCTACCCGAATCTTCTAACCCTATAATGGACATTCTGGTTCCCCCCCCAACTACCACATCATCAGACTTGACAGGTCTGGCAAGTTAGGTGGTGGAATCGCATGCATATACAGGAACAACCTTTCTGTTCTGAAAGTCACCGCACCTTCCCTACCCTCCCCAACCTCCTGTGAATACATCTGCCTCGATATTATCAGTGAGGGCAAACCGATATGCTCTCTTCACGGCATCTACCACCCACCCAGGGACAACCTCACCTTCTCCCAACAAATCATGGATATGATCTCAACCAATTCCGGACGACAGCTCACCCAAATATACCTTGGTGACTTCAACCTCCACTGGAACGATCACAATGATGCGGTGGTAAATAGTCTTAAAAATGTCCTCACGCCCTTGACCTCAAACAATTATGCAACAGCCCGACCCACGAGAAAGGCTATATCCTCGACCTTATCTCAAAAGAGGACGCTATCCAACTTGAGTCTATCCAACCCTGTGACTGGTCAGATCATCATATTGTCACTTTCTTCATCAATGAAAAGGTCACATTCAACACTGTGCATTCCTCCAAGCCTAAAGTATGGAAAAGAAACCTGAAAAAACTCAACCCAAACTCCCTACCCCATAGCAGCTGCGACCTCCTACGCCCTCCTACCGGCGCCACGGATGTCCAATCCTTGACAGACCACTATCCCAACGCCATGACTTCAATAATTAATGAGGTTGCACCCTTGCAGCTAAAATGAGCCTCTGCTAAAATCTCCAATCCATGGTACGACGGGAGTCTCAATGAGGGTAGACGAGCCATGTGAATGGCAGAGCGCACCTGGAGATCAGCTCCCTCTGCACTGCATCTAAAAACCCTGAAGGAAAAGATACACCTACTTCAGGAAAATAAAGCACTCAAAATCAGACTTCTTCAGCCTCCAGCTCGATCAAGCAAAAAACCGCCCGAGAAAACTGTTTGAGCTAATCAGAACTCAATCCAAGGAACAACCCCAACCTCTCAGCGCAAGCGCAAAACACCTTCCTGTGAAGACTTCGCTGCTTTCTTTATCCAAAAAACTGACAACATAAAGAATGATCTCCTCATTGACGCAAGCCTTTACTCCAAACCCCACTGCATAGCACCCAATGATACAAAAAACAATGCTACATGGTCATCCTTTGACACCTACTCTGAAGAGGAAATTGGCAAACTGCTCAGCACCTTGAAACCTTCCAATCACCTCACGGACCCCCTCCCTGCTAACACTGTCAAAGACTTCACCCCTTTGCTCCTTCCACTCTGGACCAAAATTATCAACAGCTCACTTCAACAAGGAATCATCCCTGACTCCCTCAAAGTTGGACAAGTCACACCTTTACTAAAGAAACCTACAGCCGACCCATCTGATCTAAACAATTATCGTCCCATTACCAATATCCCCACTCTCGCCAAACTCCTGGAAAAATGCGCACAACTACAATTGACCAAACACATTGATCAGTTTGATCTCCTCAACCCTCCTCAATCAGGCTTTCGAGCAGGACACAGTACAGAAACTGCTATGACTCACATAATAGACGACGCCCTTCAAATCCTAGATCAAAATGATACCTGCCTCCTCATCCTTCTTGATCTCTCTTCAGCATTCGACACCGTCAAACATGAGAATTTACTCGGACTTTTAAACACAAGAATGGGTCTATCAGGGACTGTTCTCAAGTGGTTCACTTCCTTCCTTCACAACAGGTCGCAGAAATTCAAGAGCAACAACCTGATGTCCACGCCAATACCGGTATCGTTAGGCGTCCCCCAAGGATCCTCCCTATCCCCAACTTTGTTCAACCTAGTTATGGAACCTCTCACCACCTTGATACAAGCATCCAATGTACTCTTTCACATGTACGCCGATGACACCCAACTATATCTCAAAGTACAATCCCCCAAAGACATTGTACTCCTGAACTCAACGATCAGAAGCACCCAATCTTGGCTTGCCGATAATCATCTCAAACTCAATGCTCTGAAAACAGAGTTCCTTCTGATCTCACCTCCCGCGAAGATCTCTTCCACTCAACTTTGGCTTAAACACCTAACTGCACTCAATGTCCAGCCCACCATCGTGGACTCAGCAAAATCTTTAGGCATAACACTCAACACCAATCTCAACATGCAGCAACATATCGGCATGGCAACTAAGGGAGCGAACTACCAAATCAATACCCTGAGGAGACTTAAACCCTTCCTCCCTGCCAAAGACTTCCAAACTGCAGTACAAGCACTAGTCATTCCCCGAATAGAATACGGCAGCATCGCTCTCTGCGGTCTCCCTCTAACTTCTACTGCACCCCTAAGAGCTTCTCTAAACGCTGCAGCGAGACTCATCACTGGGTCAAAAAACCACTTGCATATCTCCCCTGACTTGAAATCCCTGAACTGGCTGCCTTTTGAAGCCAGAATACATCTGAAAATCGCCGGCATGACACACAAGGCTGTACACCTGAGCTCACCCGAATACCTCACCCAGAAGCTGACAATCTCTGGCGGCACTAGAAACACTAGAGGCACAAACAATCTTCTGCTAAAACCGCGAAGATTCCAGAAGGAAAAAACGTATTAACGCTCCTTCTCAGGAATGGCACCCAGGATCTGGAACTCACTCCCTCCTGAAACTAGGCTCATATCATCCATCACACACTTTAAGAATTAAAAGCTATCCTCATGGCTAAATACACCTGAGCTATTGACGTCGGTTTTCAAAGTCGCTGCACCGGTCTGTACTATCTGTTAGATCCCTTCGATTATTTGTTTTACTTGTGCTGTTGATTTACCTGACAATCTATGCTTTCACTTATTTGTACCCCTTGCATTATTGATGTAACTGTTTTACTATGCTCCCGCCTATGCCTTCCACACCCCACTTATTACCTACAATTTCGCCATATCTAATGGCCTGGTTTGTATGCACTGTAAAGCACTCATATCTGCAAAGATCTGGTTTGCGCTATATAAAACTTTCAAAATAAAAATAAAATAAATAGTCTGATATCCACCTTCCTACAGTTGCCCCTACTTTTTTCTGAACTGCTGATGTACTTTGACTGAGTGTGCCTTGGGCTCCTGCCAATCAGGTGCCCAGGGCTAATGTTCTGTCCCTAAAACTGCATTGAAGACCAAACTTAATTGTCACTCTCTGGCCACAGGTCAGCCCCTGGTAAATGGTAGCAGAGGTAACCAGGGCACTGTGGCCAGGCAAGGACTCTAAGGGCTGCAGCACTTATTGTGCCACCCTTAGCGGTCCTGTACCGTTAAACTCACACACGGACTGTACAGGCTGCGTGTTTTGGTGCAGAACAATGTGAAGCATCGACATGGCGCACATCCCTGTGTGCCATGCCTAAAACCCACTGCCCTGGCATAGATCAGCCTCTGATCAAGTTGGGAGCACAATACCAGTGGTGAGGGTACAGGTGCGTGAGCCGTGTACCCCTACAGTGTCTAAGCCAATTCTTAGACATTGTAGGTGCATTAATACCATTAAGAATATATGGTGCTGGTAGTTAGTCATCATGAACTCCACAGTAACATAATAGTTTTACTGAAAACTGAGAAGTTTGGTATCAAACTTCTCAGCATATTAACCCCACACTGATGCCAGTGTGGGATTCAATAAAAAATGCACACAGAGGGCATCTTAGAGTTGCCCCTGAAAAATGACCTAACACTAATGTCCAGGCAGAGTGGCTCCTCCCCAGCTGCCACTACCAGACATGTTTCTGGACCCCTGGGTCGAGAGCCTGTTGCTCTTGGGGGCCTGAAACAATGCACATTCTAGGAAAAGGTGCCAAGTCTCTCCCCCAGGATGGCAGGGTCCACAAATGGGAAGCCTTAATTGCTTGCCGACTTAGTGAGCTTCCCAAGGCCCTTTGCTGCTTCCAGCAACTGGTCCCGACAAGTTCTGACCCCCACTTCGGGCTGGAGAACCGGCGGGTAACCAAAGTGAGGAAGGGAGGTATGCCCACCTTTGCCAAGCCTATCCCCTCAGGTAGGGGAGGAGACGTGAAGCACAACTCAGTCTCCATCTTGCAGATGGGGGAGACCCAACCAACCAGAGTGAGGCATATGCCACTCTCCTGCTGGAGGGTGGCATAATAGGGGGTGTACCCACCCAAAAGGAAGGGGCCTATTAGTCTCAACCTTTACTTACATGTAAAACCCCTAAATCTAGTAATTTGGGGCACCTCTGAACCATGCCTCCTCAGACAAGCAGCGACCAAGAAGAAAAGAAGGACCGAACAGTTGTGCCGAAGCTAAGACGAGGAGGACACCCACAGACTTGACCCCAGGCTTTCCGGCCTGTCCCCACCTCGAACCTGCAGAAGCGAAACTCCGGTGTGTCCTGCAACCAGCAACCTCAAGTACCCAGAGGAGGACCTGCCCTGCCTTCCAATGAAAAGATTGTCTCAAACGAACACCCGATTTGTTCAACAAAAAACTCCAGCGAAATCAGTTAGTCTGCACCACTCTGCACCAGTCACCCACGGCCCGAGTTAGAGTGCCCAAACACCACAAGGAGGTCTCCCTGGCGACCCTAACCAGAAATCCAGTTATCACTGACCAGCTGACGCCTGTAGCCGCAATCCAGAGGGTCCTGCCAACCGCGACCAGGAGCTTGTTAGAAGGTCCGACCCTAAAAGACACCCCTGGACCAGACTCCTCACGGCATTGGGTGGCCCAACCAACGGTGTCTAGCCAGCCCCCAGAATCCCAACTTACATCTCCAAGTGGTGGTCGCACCCAGAAGGCCACCTTTCCAGAGCCTGCAGTGTTTTTGCCAACCGGAGAATCCCAATTGAAAGTGAACAGGGCACCTGACGACAAAACAGCACCCGGCCACCCTAGTGCCACAGAAGGTGAACCTTTGGTGCTTACTTGAACCCCCCCCCATTTGCCCAGAGTAAAAGTCCAGGAGCTTTGCTCCCACAACCTTATGACCTGCTCGGAAGCAGCCACCACCCGGAGGCCCCTTATCCCCCATTGGATAACAGTGGAAGTCAGCATTCTGCACCTAGCCGCCCTAGGGCCGCTGAGGGAGTAACAAGAGTGCATCCTTGACCTGGGCGAACCCTTGCTCTAACCGAGAAAACCAACTCCCACGACAAAGTACTTGCCTGGTAACCAATAACAATATTTCCTCCCAAAGGATAACATTGACTGTATCCTATGAAATATATTTTACGTGTTGAGTAGGAAAATCTATAAAAGTCTCTTAATTTGTATACAAACAACCAAAACACTTTTACTTTACTGTTTACAGGAAATGTCCCAGTGCACTATCCAGGTATACTACACTGTTTAAGAAAAGTAATTTGTAATTTACTTAACATCCTATTGAAAAGCCAATACAAAGTATATGGACAATATTTCAAAGCATTGCGTTATCGGTAATTCTACTGTAATCAAACTAAAGTATATATACAACTGTATTATTACTGCAAAGTAGAAATCACTTCCTTGTGCCAGGCTTGCTTGGTTCTAGAAAATAAACACTAAAAGAATATTTTTATACAAAAGCAAATTGGTGTGAGCTCAGTCTGTGTGACAATCATTTGCAGATTGAGTGTGTACAACAAATGCTTAACACTGCCCACTG